>NW_015540871.1:304710-312298 GCF_001515605.1 Sinocyclocheilus anshuiensis | reverse complement strand
GACTGTATGTATATATATATATATATATATATATACACATACTACTATCTAGTATATATACATACTATATATACATACTACTATATTAATATTTTTATATTTATGTAATTTTTAGGGCATTTTTTTTTTCATTAGGAAAATTGATTTTGGTCGATAAAATCTTTAGTCTTATAGATTTCTGTTTTCACTAAAGATTTTTTTTGTTGTTGTTGTTGCTTTAATCTCTCTCCTGATATGATGACTTGTGTTCACATATGATATATTTTTCAGCATGTGCATTAAACCCTATTAATGCAACTTTTCATATTTAATATGACTGACAAAAGTACTGTACATACACATTCCCCTACCATATCAGGGTTTGGTTTGCCTGTGATTTGCCTTTGCTGCTCCTTCAACCACACTTGCAGTTAATCCTGATTCTGCTCTGCATGCTGCCTCACGCTGCACAATCTATTATTCCTCAACCACATGCTGTCTTCGGCTCAGTGTGGTGCTGGCTGTCTCAACTGTTTGTCTTATGTCCTTCTGCCCTCCCTCTTGCTTGCGTGCATTCACTGGCCCCCCAAGGTTGTCATATTTTTCAAGGTATGTATGCTTTCCGAATACCCTCTGCCTCTGCTTGTCTCGCTTGCCAGATTGAGCTGCATGCTTCACTTACACTAGCTTTCTGCATCACCCTTAGTGTCCTGAGAGCTGACAGGCTATAACCCCTGTTTCCATGACACTTCTTGGTAGCAACCACTACAGCGTTACAATGCCCAAACTGCGTCACAATGCCATAAACACAAACCATCCAACTCAAGATCATCTGCCTGTGTTCTCACTCTCAGGACAAATAAATGTTGATTTGAGGTTGAGTACTAAAGGGCCAGCTATAACGACTGAATGGTGTGCGGGCCTGTGGTAAATTTATTGTGCGTGCTGGCAGGAAGCCACGGATTATTGCTTTTCTGACCTGCAACTAAAGTAGGTCTAATTGCTGGACTGCTCTACGTTAACCGGATTATGTCAGCCTGTTGAGTTAACATCCACACCCAGGCTTTGAATCAGATACAAACCCTCAAAGAGCCATTTACTGTCCTCTAGTTCTGCTTCCTGGCCTCACACTGGAATAAATCCAAAATCTTGCCTCTTAATTTTTTTCAGTGGAATATTGGTGTTTATTAAAATGATTTATCTGTGAACATCATTACTTTGTTTTTTAATTCATCTGTCCTCGTAATCTTTCGTTATAACCACTCTTCTCTGATAACGTGTGCACTGGCATGAGGGCGGGACAATAATCCCTCCCCTCCAGCAATCTGTCAGTCACCATTTGCAATTCAAAAGTAGCAAAGATCCAACGATTAAATGAATTTCAGGTGGAACATGTCAAGTCCCGTAAATTTTTCTCATTCGCCATTTCACTCAGATATACATCACAATAAGGAAGAAAAGACGATCACAGCTTTCATGCTGAATTTAATGCAAAAATGGTACCTTTAGGGGTACAACAGCTTATCACTCCTCTAAACAATATCTCTAAAAAGTATATATAATGTAAGTATACATAAGTACCTAATATGTACCCTTAAAGGGATAGTTCACCCAAAAATGAAAATTCAATCGGAGTTATATTAAAAAATGTCCTGGCTCTTCTTGGTCGAGATTTTGAAGCAAAATAAAGTGCATCCAGCTCTGGGGGGTTAATGAGTGACGTGAGTGACGTGACATGTGGCCAAGTATGGTGACCGATACTCGGAATTAGTGCTCTGCATTTACCCATCCAAAGTGCACATACACAGCAGTGAACACACACAAACCGTGAACACACACCCGGAGCAGTGGGCAGCCATTTATGCTGCGGCGCCCGGGGAGCAGTTGGGGGTTCGGTGCCTTGCTCAAGGGCACCTCAGTCGTGGTATTGAAGGTGGGAGAGAGCGCTGTACATTCACTGCCCCCACCTACAATCCCTGCCGGTACGAGACTCGAACCCACAACCTTTGGGTTATGAGTCCGACTCTCTAACCATTAGGCCACGACTTCCCCATATAAACTTCCTTAATAAAGAGTAATTTGTGTAAGATATAATTTGTGATTGAGATATTTGTGTAAGAAAAATATCCATTTAAAACTTTAGAAACCGTAATCTCTGGCTTCCGCTAACTGTCGTAAGCACATTTACAAGAGAGTGGTGTTCCTGCGGATGACGAAGGAAGTAGGTGTAGTGTATGCGCAGCGTGTACTTTATGATGGATGGATGCATTTTTTTGAGCTTCAAAATCTTGACCCCCATTCACTACCATTATAAAGCTTGGAAGAGCGAGGACATTTTTTAATAACTCCGATTGTATTCGTCTGAAAGAAGAAAACAATATGCGTCTAGGATGGCTTGAGGATGAGTAAATCAAGGGGTAGTTTCATTTTTGAGTAGTACTATGAATCTTATAGGAGTATAAAGATTTGCACATTTTGTCTGGGAGTGTTATTAACTTTCCAGAATTCTCAGTTCAGGTTAACTTACATTTTCAGTGTTTATTTGTATTAAGTTTGTGCTGTTCTATAGGCAAGTGTTCTTCATTATGTACAGAAAAAGCATTGCCATGTTTTCATTAACAACAAAATCATTGCAATGGACTGATGTTTAATCTTTATTGTCACAATTTTCAGGATAATACTACAATGCTTTACAATACTAAATCTTTAGGATGCTAAACCTCTGACATTTCTCAAAAAATGTTCCAAGAATTGTGAAACATTTAGGAGTAATTCTCTCTCTTTATGTATCTCATAATGTTAACTAGTTAACAGTGTTAACTAATGTTACTAGAAATTAGCAGTAACATTTTATTACTAACTGATTAATAAATGCAGTGAAATCATTGATTTTAAGTTCATGTGGCTTTAACTACCTGGAAATGCAAAAATCTATTAAAAAAGTTTTTATAAATCTGAGCTATGTAGTTTTTGTTCTCTTAATCTCTAATTGTTTTGAGTCATTCATTATCTTTCTTTCTGCAGCACTGTTCTTTTCATATACCCAGATGGGAACAGCGTGCAGCCCTGCTTTTCAATTCCCTCTCCTTTTTCTTCTTTCCTTCTTTTGTAGTCTGTTGTATTTATGGTTCTTTGGCTGGTTGCAACCAAAGGAGCAAAATAAAGCTAGAACACCCATGAACCTTCACTGTCAGTCTTTGCTTAAAATATTTATTTGTCTTTTATGTTTCTCAGTTACCCATGTTTAACGCATTAGGTGACTGGTGCTCTCTTGTAGACAGATTTATGATTATATTTTTTGCTACTGTTCCCTTGCCTTATTGTTTATTGCCTCATTTGTTGTTATCCAACACTGTTTATGTCTAACCCCTAGTATTATTGGTTTGGGGTTTGTAGAATCTCTATTGCAATAAAACATGATGCATGTGATTCTGGAAGGGATGATTAGATGAGGTCTTTAAAAGAATCGCAATGCTTCGAATGTTGGACAAGTTTTCAGCTTGCACAGTAGAAACAGCTTTCCATCTTGCTGTTTTGCACCATGGGATTTCCTATTTTTAAAAATCTGAAAATGCCATTGCCATCATATGGTGTGGTTAAATTTTTCATGAGGAAAAAGATCTTTTCACATAAGCAATGACACCCAGTGAGCTAATATAACAAGATGCAAATATTAAAGGGGTCATATGATGTTGCTAAAAAGAACATTATTTTGAGTATTTGGTGTAATGCAATGTGGTTATGCGGTTTAAGGTTCAAAAAACACATTATTTTTCCACATACTGTACATTATTGTTTCTCCTCTATGCCCCGCCTTTCTGAAGCGCGTCGATTTTTACAAAGCTAATCGATTTGAAAAGCGAGGTGTGCTCTGATTGGCCAGCTATCCAGTGCATTGTGATTGGCCGAATACCTCAAGCGTGTGACAGAAATGTTATGCCACCGCTGAAGTGTGTAATTTCTGTGCCACTAGCGTCACCAAGTGAAACTACAAAGGTGGTTCTCAAACAAGTTTCCCTGAAGACTCCCCCTAACTGCCATTGGCCAGTCAATCTGATAGTCCCGCCCCCCAATCCATGCCATTGGTTGAGCCAATGTTGTTCTGTTTTTGCTGCTCAAATAAATATAACTATTTACCAAAAGTGCCACAGAGCCTGAGGGAAATTAACTGATGATGCTTATTTGTACTTCTCTTTGATATTAACTGAATAGAAGGAAAAAAAAATTACACACATCATCACCTTTAAGCTTCAGCATCAATGGCCAGATGTCTTGTTCTCATGTAAGGCAAACTTCTCTTCTGCTTCTCACCATCTTACTCTCTCTCTTTATTATTATCTGTCTCTGTGCAGACGATGCAAGCGGCTCGATGCCCGACAGATGAGCTGTCACTGTCGAACTGTGCAGTTGTGAGTGAGAAAGACCTGCAGTCTGGACAGTGAGTATTTACCTGCACTACAGATTCATCAAATTTGCACACGGAAATCAATCAAATGATACAACGGCCAGTAGATACTTTGCAGTTTAGCTTTATTGTAGATAGGAACGTATTGTATATACTATACATAATGTTATAATGCTATTCAGGTGAAGTGAATAACATTGATTATGTTGTTACAATGGCACCAGTCAAGGGGTGGGATAAAACAGTGTTAGGCAGCAAGTGAACAGTCAGTTCTTAAATTTCATATGTTTGATACAGGGAAAAATGGGCAAGTGAAAAGGTCTGCGTGACTTCCCAGTCAACACGTGAGATCATGCGATGATCACAGTGACATCACACGATCCTCATACTGTGATCCTCACGGTGTGAGTAGTATATGAGCTAACTATGAACTCAAACGATCCTCATACTGTGATCTCATGGTGTGAGTAGTATATGAGCTCATTGTGAGTTCAGTCCACAGTGAGTGTGCAGTGACCTCACATTGTGACCACAGTATGAGCGCACAGTGAGTGTGCAGTGACCTCACATTGTGACCACAGTATGAGAGCACAGTGAGTGTGCAGTGACCTCACATTGGGAGCATAGTATGAGCACACAGTGAGTGCGCTGTGTGGTTACACTTTTAGCTCACTGTGACACACACATTGTGACCACACCATGAGAATCATGTGAGCTCATGGTGACATCATTGTGAGATCAAATTGTTGACTGGGTTTGACAAAGGCCAAATTGTGATGGCTAGACGACTGGGTCAGTCCATCTCAAAAACGCCATGTCTTGTGGGGTGTTCCCTGTTTGCAGTACCTACCAAAATGGTGCAAGGAAGGACGACCGGTGAACCGGCATCAGGGTCATGGGCGCCCAAGGCTTTCTGATCCACGTGGGGAGCAAAGGCTAGCCTGTCTAGTCCAATAAAAACTATTGTAGCTCAAACCATTCAAAGACTTGCTGGCCATGATAGAAAAGTGTCAGAACACACAGTGCATCCCAGTTTGTTGTGTATGGGGCTGACGGTCTTAATGACCTTGATGACCCCTGTCCACTGCCAGAAGCGCTAAGAAATGAAAGTGACCAAAGTGTAACATTTCATATGTCATAACATTCTATTCTCATGGATTTAATAGAAAGTTACATTCTTTTGGGTTTAGTAGAAAAAAATATGCCTAAACATGACTTGTAAGGGAAAAATACCCCTAAAAATCACCACTATGGGGCAAATACTGCCCCTTAATAAAAACATTCCTGTCATGGACCCCCTACAATTTTATTTTAAGTTGTGGATACTCATTAATCATATGTAATGTGTAGTACACAATATCTTTTTGCAGTTTTATCATATGGGTGCATCTAACACTGTAGGGAAAGGTTCAAACATATAGTTAATGCTCTAGCAGCAGAGCTGGTGATTTTCCCTAGGCTTCAAGTGTGTGTGTGTCCTGAATGCTGAATCAGTCCAGACATTAACTCAGGCTGACAGAGTCTGCTGCAGTGCCTCTTGCTGATGCCTCATGTCCAAGAATATCACAGCATGAGGGCTGATTTGTGTCGCCATATTGATATATGGCATGTTAGTGTGTGATATTTAAAAATTGTAAATTTTTTATGCAGACACATTTATCCAAAGTGAATTACAACAATTAGTATTATTTATAATAATAATTAAATTATTATTAATTTAGGTGTGTTTTTGTTTTGGTGGAAATAACAATAAAGACCCTAACTATTAAGTCATCACATGTATAAATATATTCTCCATGATTATGATTAACCTGTGCTCAAACTGAATGAATTGTTGCATGATGTAAGGTTACTAAAAAGGAGCCATTGTCAGTCATTCACACATATAATCCAATGTGCTAATCTCATGCAGTTGTAAATGTGGGGAAAAACTGCCCTTTTACAAGTTAAAATGATGTTTCCGGGCATAAAACCACCATAGTTTCTGTTAAACATTGTATTTTTTGATCCTTGTGTCATTAGAAGTTGAATATTTTCTGCCTCTCTCGCCAGGCATGTGACTGTGAGGACAACACCCGCCCACAAGTTTGTGTTCACTGTGAAGTGTCACCACTCTGTGCTTCCTGGAACCATCGCTTTCAGTTTGCCACAGGTGCAGGACTCCTGCCAAGATCTTTTACTTTTGACACAAACACAACAGAAGACAAACACTTAACATTTTATCCCAAGCAACAGCTAACCTAACAGATTTAAATGGCTAGTTCACCTGTACGATGTTCTTTCTTCTGTGGAACATAAAATAAGTTATTCTGAAGAACGCTGATAACCAAACAGTTTTGGTTACCACTGACTTCCATTGCATGGACAAAAACATTCCTCAAAATATCTTATTTTATGTTCCACAGTAGAAAGAACTGGTTTGGAATGACACAAGAGTGAATAAATGATTACATAATTTAAATTTTTGGGTGAACTGTCCCTTTAAGTACAGATAATCAGACAGTGCTTGTATTTTTATAGACTTTTTGCTGTTTTATTCATTCTCTTCTTTTTCTTAAAGAGGAAATGGGCAGGCCTGTCCATCGGACAAGAAATAGAAGGTGTGTACATTGCTCTTGGATGAACATTTGCAACAAATACACAATTTTAAGATCAAATACTCAAAAAAATGAATTTTTTCCCCCATCATTTCAGTGGCCAACTACAACTTTGACAAATCCAAGCAGTGCATTGGTGCCATGACCGTTGAGATTGACTTCCTGCAGAAGAAGAGCACTGACTCCAGTCCCTACGACTCAGATAAAATGGCTGCTGAGTTTATTCAGCATTTCAACAATCAGGGTTTCACTGTGGGGCAGCAGGTCAGAATCACATCACAAAAACTGAATAAATGGTATCTGATGTTTAATTATACAGGCTCATTTTTTTTGTCTTGTGCTTTTCCTGTCATAGCTGGTCTTCAGTTTCTGTGACAAGCTCTTTGGCCTATTTATCAAGGACATTGAGGCGATGGACTCCAGCATTCTGAAGGGCGAACCAGAATCTGGCAAAAAGCAAAAGGTTTTGAAAAGAGAACAAAATATTCTGTATTTGCACTGTAATGTCATATATATATATATATATATATATATATATATATATACAGGTGCATCTCAATAAATTAGAATGTCGTGGAAAAGTTCATTTATTTCAGTAATTGAACTC
>NW_015540871.1:289783-303978 GCF_001515605.1 Sinocyclocheilus anshuiensis | reverse complement strand
ACCCAATAGCTGGGTTTGTCCCTTTTTAACCCAGCGCTGGGTTATATTTAACCCAGCATTTTTTAGAGTGTGTATATATAATGTAATTTATGTGAATACACTGTTAATTATCCTTTGTTCACAGATTGAAATCGGTCTGTTGGTTGGAAACAGTCAAGTGATTTTTGAAAAATCAGAGAGCTCGTCTCTTACTCTAGTTGGTGAGTTTTGTCACACTTGAAAATAATTTTCTATTCATTGTCATATAAACAGCCTCGTAACTCGGCTCCTCCTCCTCACTAGGTAAGGCCAAGACCAAAGAAGCCCGTCAGACAATCATTAACCCTGAGTGGAACTTTGAGAAAATGGGCATCGGTGGTCTAGACAAGGAGTTCTCCGATATCTTCCGCAGGGCTTTTGCCTCTCGAGTTTTCCCACCAGACATTGTGGAGCAGATGGGTATGTGCTGTCTTCACTTTCCATTTTGTTGTGTAGTCTTATAAAAAGCATCCACTGAACACGATGGTCCATTTATGTTGATATTTGTAATTATAATAAATGCATTACTCAGATGCATTGATTGTGGATAATGTGTTTTTGGGAGTTTGTGTTGTAAAAGTGAGTTGTTTTCTCTGCAGGTTGTAAGCATGTGAAAGGCATCCTGCTCTTTGGTCCTCCTGGCTGTGGTAAAACACTGATGGCCAGGCAGATCGGTAAGATGCTGAACGCCAGAGAACCAAAGATAGTCAACGGACCAGAGATCCTCAACAAGTACGTTGGTGAATCTGAGGCCAATATTAGGAAACTGTTCGCAGATGCTGAGGAGGAACAGAAAAGGGTGAGATGACAAAATGCCCTCTTAAATACACTACTGTCTTCTATTGCTTCATTATAATTATGCGTTTTTCTGTGCAGTTGGGTGCTAACAGTGGCCTGCATATCATCATCTTTGATGAACTGGATGCTATCTGTAAGCAGCGTGGTACAAGTTCCGGCAGCACAGGTGTGCACGACACTGTAGTCAACCAGCTCCTGTCCAAGATCGATGGAGTGGAGCAGCTCAACAACATCCTTGTCATCGGTGAATAGCAGCAGTTATTATATGTTCTGTTGCTTTGCAATATCTAGTGGTCATTATCGAACTATAAATCTATGACTGCAAGTAAATACTACATACCAAGTTTTTTGCAAATCTAATATGACTTTTGAAAAAAAAAAAGATTGATTAATGTACCAAAATGTCTGTAGTTTTTATTAATAATATCAAAAGAAATGCATATAATACATTTATATAATTCATTATTTTTGATTGTTATTAAAAGCTACACATTTTATAATAATAATAATTATTATTAGTAGAAGTAGTATTTAAGTTTATAACTAATCTAATGTGGCTTGAAAGAAATGATAAACGATGATAACAATGATTATAATTGTGTAATATTATCATTATTATTATTATTAAAAACTATATATTTTAATATAATAATAACAATAATACATTTTTCATAAAAAATAATTTTAATACTTTTAATACATATTTTATTATTAAATTACTGTCAAGTTTTTATTACATTATTCATAATAAAAGTCACTGCAAATCTCAAATATTCTATTTTTTATTTTGTTTTTTCTAACCTGTGCATTTGTCTTTATGTGAAAGGCATGACTAACAGGCCTGACCTGATAGATGACGCTTTGATGAGACCTGGCCGATTTGAAGTAAAGATGGAAATTGGTAGGACCTTGCTCTTTGTTCAGCAACCAAAAAAAAAAAATAAATAAATTCAACACTCTCTCTATCTTGGTTCATTCTTACCTATTTGCCTACGTCTCATCACCCAGGTTTGCCGGATGAAAAGGGCCGTGTTCAGATCCTGAACATTCACACAGCTAAGATGAAAGAGTTTAACCTCCTGTCTGGTGATGTGGATGTTAAAGAACTGGCTGCTGAGACCAAGAACTACAGTGGAGCTGAACTGGAGGGCCTGGTCAGAGCTGCCCAGTCTACTGCCATGAACCGCCACATTAAGGTACTAAGTACTGTATATTGATCTATGCATCTTTCATAATACCCCATTTGAAAGGTCTAAACCCATGCTGAACTGTATTCCAGGCCACATCTACTGTAGAGGTGGACATGGAGCGAGCAGAAAAGCTGCAAGTCACTCGAACAGATTTCATGGCGTCCTTGAATAACGACATTAAACCTGTAAGTATCTGCCTTGTTGAATAATTGATTGTTTTCATCAGCAGGACTGCAGAGTTCAGAGAGTCCTTTGTAGTTGAACTCGTCAAGTGAAACCATGTCCTCTTTTACGTTGGTTAGGCTTTTGGCACCAACCAGGAAGACTATTCCTGTTACATCATGAACGGTATCATTAAGTGGGGTGATCCAGTGACCCGAGTGCTGGAGGACGGAGAGCTGCTGGTGCAGCAGACTAAGAACAGTGACCGCACCCCACTCGTGTCTGTGCTTCTTGAGGGTGAGCTTTCATTTTTACTTTCATCAAGTAGAAATAACATGGTGAGGACGATCCATGAATGTCCTTCTCACAGCCTTTTATGCTAACATTACAAAAACATTCAGCAAATATTATTAACATCATGAGAACATTCTGAGAATGTGGTTCTTAGTACGTTTTCTGTCAATATGTTCAATGTTCAAGAATCATCAAGTAAAAAGAACATCATAAGAACATTACACAAAGCGTACATCTAATATAGAAATGTTATAAGAAAGTTCAGAATGTTTTGTTCTAACATTGACATAATACATGAATGTTAGTGAGAGTTGTGGGAACGTTTCCTGTTAGGAAGGATAATCTCTGTGTTCCACCCCGATGTAGACTTTGCAGTTCTGACACATCATGTTTTTTTGCCTCAGGACCTCCTCACAGTGGAAAGACAGCTCTGGCCGCCAAAATCTCAGAGGACTCGCAGTTCCCATTCATTAAGATCTGCTCTCCAGACAAGATGATTGGCCACTCAGAGATCTCCAAATGCCAGGCAATCAAGAAGGTTAGTGGTCACATATTGTGTGCTCATAAATTTGAATATAATCTTAATGAAAATTGTACAGTTTTATACATTTTAATATAATATTTTAACATATAATCTATTCACATTTTGTATTCTCAAAGGCAAAGTTGTTGCTTTGCATGCACACCATCATTACAAATGCTCAATATTACTTCTCAGGTCTTCGACGATGCTTACAAGTCTCAGCTGAGCTGTGTTGTGGTTGATGACATTGAGCGTCTGTTAGGTTAGACTTTTATTATTTAAATAGTTGATTTTGTTAGTTTTTGTTTTTTTGAATGAATGCAGACATTATTACTGTTTACACTATTAATGCATACTATTAATTCTGTGCGGTGAAACAGATTACGTGCCGATTGGTCCTCGATTCTCCAACCTGGTTCTTCAGGCCCTGCTGGTTTTGCTGAAGAAGACTCCACCTCATGTAAATTCTGATGAGTTTATATATGTCATATATGTGCATTTGTGACGGTGTTTTACTCTTTTTATTCGGTCACTGAATGCATTTATCTATGTACTGTAAGATTGTTAGATTATGGGCATAACATGCCTGGTGTTCTTCTCTTGATCTTAAGGGTCGTAAGTTGCTGATCATCGGTACCACCAGCCGTAAAGACGTGCTGCAGGAGATGGAGATGCTGGATGCATTCAGCACCACCATCCATGTGCAAAATATCTCCAGTGGGGAACATCTGGTTGAAGCTCTAGAGGTGAGATGAGACTAAATAAAAGTCAGAGCTTAGTTTTAAACTGATGTGCTGTACAACTGTAAGAAAAGCTACTATCTATCTATCTATCTATGCAAGATACATGAATGACATAAAATCAGGAGAGACAGGATGTTATTTCAGCATTCTAGTTTATTTATTTAATGTTTTTTCAGCATTAGCCAGTAGAGGGCGATACCACTCTTCTGGCACTTCATTTACAGGCACAAAATGTTACTATCATACTTGTCTTTTTTTCTGTTAATTACAAGCTCCTGGGCAGCTTCACAGATGCTGAGAGAACCACCATTGCCCAGAATGTGAAAGGAAAAAGAGTGTGGATTGGCATTAAAAAGCTTCTCATGCTCATTGAGATGTCTCTACAGGTAAGCTTCAGTGTTTACCTCAGAGCGAGGCAAGACAAAGTCTGCAAATATTATTGTGAACTAAACTAAAGAGTCACTCAGACCCATTAAATCTTTGGATTTGTTTCAGCTAGAAGTGTTCATCTAGAAATTCTCTCTAAAGATCTCTGGAAACTAGAAACTCAGAAATAGAACTAGAAACTTAATGAGCTCAAGTAGTTTAAAAACATACTTTTTGAAAGGCGGTCTAAATAATTCAGTTGATTTCCTATGCTTTTTATAGCTGTTTCATGCACAGAAAACACTATACCTAAAGTGCTGTCTAGCAATCAGCTCACTTCATCTCGTGACAGTCACATGCAGGGAACCATATATGTGAAAATGAAAGTTTATTTATAGCATGTTGTGTTTACTCTCCTCTCTAGATGGATCAGGTGTACAGAGTCAGCAAGTTCCTCTCTCTACTCAAAGACGAGGGAGCGTGAGTACTCACCACTATAATAACATGTTGCATATTTGGCACAACAATGTCTAATGAAAGAGTTATTGCCACAGACTCACTGGATCACAAACCTGATGAGGAGTTAAACAGGCTTTAAGCTTGTTTTATAATTGATTTTGTTAATTGACAGGCTGGATGAAAACAATCACATCCGAATTTAACACTGCTGGTGAAAACTGATGGTAAGGGTGTCATAGTAACTATGTGTGCTGTATTCAGAGCCATCAGAGTATTTGCTTTTAAATTTTCTTTTTGATCCTTAGTTTTTCCCTTAAAGATACAGAACCTAAAAACTAGCGTCCTATAGCAATTCCAAGCCAGCCTGATCTGTTCATGTGCTTTAATAGCTGCTTCGAAATGTTTCGGGTCAGTAAGATTTTATTTTATTTTTTCAGCAAGGATGCATTCAATTGATCAAAAGCAACAGTAAAGACATTTATAATGTTACAAAAGATTTTTATTTCATAAAAAAATATTAAGCAGCACAACTGTTTTCAACATTAATAATAGGAAGAAATGTTTCCTGCTTTGGCATCACAGGGATAAATTACATTCAAAAAATAAAATAAAATAGAGTCATTTAAAATTGTACTAATATTTCAAAATATTACTGTTTTTACTGTATTTAAATTAAATGCAGCTTTGGTCAGACTTCTTTTAAAAACATTTAAAAATCTTATTGACCCCAAACCTATGAACATCACTGTATAAAAGAAAATGTAATGCTGTGCTTATTAGATATGTTACACCACACATTTAAATATTCATATATGTATTTTATTCTAATCAACTATTAGCCTTATTACAAATAAGATTGTTTAGATCTTCCTGCTCAGGGCCTGCAGAGGTCAGACTTTTCCACTGCGAATCATCGCAGATTACATAGTGACTAGTGATTAAGTCTAGTGAAAGTCAACATACTGTTTTTAAATCATTTTACTTCTAGAATCTGACATATTTTCAGATGACACAGAATATTCAGGAAAGGAAAGGCAAAAACGAGTGCACATATTGTTATTTCAGGAGTTGCGGTTTTCACAACAAGAAGAGTTTTCACATGATGTTTTTACTAGATGTTACATATTTAAATTAATATATAAAATTGTTTGAATATTGTTTGAATATTGACATTTATTTATAATTTTGCACTTTTCTATCAAATGTTTTATCATCATTTAAACCTCTAGATGCAGAGTAAAATAGACTAAAATGAATGAATATTACAATATATTAATATTGACTAAATATAAAGGATATTTTCATCAAAAGCCCAAATTATGAAGTACTGTAAACAAAAAAATGACCAAAAATGACTAGAAAGTGGACAGTGGGAGTTATATATCAGAATCGAGTCAGGTGTGTTAAACTTGCGACTGGAACAAGTTGACATTTTGATTAACATTTTGATAAGGTAAAAAAAAAAGAAAGAAATATACATATATGAATTATTCACAATAAGATCAATAACATGCATTTGGAAAAAAAGATTTTTATTTCATGCTGACTTTAAAGGGAAGAATTTAAAAAAGTAAGAGGGATTAGGGATGTTAAGAATATAACATGAATGTTTTTATTTAGAACAATGTGCACCAGTCATGCACAATAAGAGTAGAAATGTGCAGTAAGAAAGACATTAGGGTTCATTTTGAATTCATTTTGACTTTATCTCTTAGAAAAACAGTCAGTATTGGTAATGATTGACTTTCAGATGGCAGCCATCAAAGTCACAGAGTCTGTGTGCCAGAGCTTGTCTGTAATTTGGACTGTACCCAAACACCAAGGGGCCGAGGTGAAACCCAAAACCAACCGACATACAGTACACACTCCCACAGAGTAAACACTCTGCGCCTCCTCACACTCTATCCTTCTCTCTGCAGAGATCGTGGTTTTTACGAGTAACAGAAGACAGGAGAGAGGGATGCCCACACTGTTCCTCCTAACTGCATGTTCCCCTGGCAGCTATGAGCAAACTCCACCCAAACGACACCCTCACAATACAGATAACCTGGCGGAGGTCATACAGCCATCCCTCATATCAAACCAATAGCAAATATCGTCTTGTGCTTTGTGTAATATTTCTGTACTCTGTTTACATGAATATCCATTTCAATCTACTCAAAGCCATGAAGATGTAAAAAATCTGATTAAAAAACATGTATATATGCTGCTGGATGCAAAACATATATAGCTTATCTATATCATGCAATTTATGAATCTCTAAGTAGGATATAAGAAAGCTGTTGGTGTAAATGAAGATGAGCCGTGCTGTCCGTAGTGTGCATACGCTGAACCCTTCCTTTGTGATTGTGTTGTGGTAACACAAGAAAACAATATAGATCACAGCGTTACTTGATATTGTACATAGGTTCAAAAGATTTGTTTCAGTTTTACGTAGATTCGGTTTACAGTGTTAGAGCTGTTAATATATAGTATATTCATGTGAACTAGTGTTGCAGAAGCCAGCACATTGAGAACAACCTTGATCAGTTGTACAGTGGATTGATAATCTGTGGTCTCTACATGAGTGTCTGTTGGTGTGTGTGTGTGTGTGTGTTTGATTGATTGAGTGCATCAACAAATGGCTACAGATCAGCTTTAGAGTGAACTAATTTGTGTGGCTGTATTTATCTGTGTAAGTGTAGTGTGTGTAGATATTGTTTTTATGTTGTTTTAGGTATTTATTTTTTGCCTGCCCATTCATTTATGGTTTCTGTGACTAGTGTTCAATGTCCAGAGCTCTTTGATCTGTTATGACTATTGGAGATGTGTGGCCCAGATGCAAAATTGTGTTACTGCAATAAAAAAAGGCTCTCACAAAGAGTTCACTCGTTTTTGTGTTGTGAATATTCATTCCATTGCTGTGCTAATGTAGCCACCTCATAGCGCTTTTACTGTTTTAATAATACATTTTTTTAAATCTATGAATTAATTATTATTAATATAATAAATAACTAACATAATATTATTCAACACGATACTGATGTAAAATTAGCTTCTCCATTGCTTAGATCAGGGGTCTCCAAACTCGGTCCTGGGGGGCCGGTGTCCTGCAGAGTTTAGCTCCAACTTGCCTCAACACACCTGCCTGGAAGTTTCAAGTATACCAAGTAAGACTTTAATTAGCTGGATCAGGTGTGTTTGATTAGGGTTGGAGCTAAACTCTGCAGGACACTGGCCCTCCAGGACCGAGCTTGGTGACCCCTGGCTTAGATCTTTGAGCTCAAAATTTTATTCAGTCCATTCTATACCATGTGAGATGCTCTCCTAAATTGTTAATAAGTATATATTCATCTATCTAGTTTATTACACATCTTGCTTTAAAAAAAGTTTTGAAGGACATAAGTGACATGTTGATTTAGTAATGGAAAACAAATAAGCCAAATTAGTGATGAGTCTCTCACCCGCTTTGTTTTTAATGAAGCACGTGACTGCTCTGATTAAGATATTAAACAGACGCCTTGAGTTAACACATTTTATGACAAGAAAATAATAATTTTACTATACTAATCAAGTAAAGACAGTTTTGCTTTCTTTTCTCAGCTAATCTTCTCTTCCAAAAGAGCCCTTCTAAAACCACGTTGGAGGACCAGCAAAAACTGGCAAACTATCTTAGGCTGGTTTAAGCAGGGATGAGATAACAAATACAGTACATGTCATTATTTCAGGCTTCCATGTTATAAGCCATACTTCTGTAGTGTAAATCTTGAATGTTCTTTAGTGTTTTAACCACATGTCAATCTTGCGTAATTAAAGACCAAAGTTGAGATTAAGAGTTAAGCATTGAGCATGTGAGAACAAGACCAAAGACATGCACACAACGCACGTATCAGGTGAATCACTGCACTCCTGACATGTAGAAATATCATATTCTTTGTGTTTGTAGGTCTTTGAACCTCCATTAGAGTTTTCGCAATAAATGAGCTCTTTTTAAAAGTGTGCTCATTATCTAAATGATATGCAGGATATGATAGTAATGTGAGGAAAGAAAGTCAGCTTTTAAAAGCATGAGCAATAATAAGTAAGAACATGAGGTGCAACAGGAAGATTACAACGATCTGCTCTTAAAAGCACTGCACGTCTACTGCAGCAGGAAGAACAAGCATAATAACAAGCATTTCTAGAGTTAATAAGTGGGTGTGATATCTGCAGCTGTCCATGTGCAAGAGACTCATTCTTCAGTAGAAGTGGAAGAAAGTGTTCTGAAAGGCTGTCCCTGATTTGATGTTGGATGCTTATGTAATTCTATTTCACGTCAAGTACAAATGTGGGTGGAATCGTTTTCTTCAACATCTTTAACTGATAGATATAGTGACATTTTGACAGAAAACTGCAAAGTTATGAAGTTGTACATTTTTTATTTTCAAAGTTATTCTCTGGAATGCTTGATTCTGGTTGGTCAATTGCAACATTCAGCGGTCAGATGCAACTAAAATGCAACTAGTTCCATCGTATGTCTCAGTTTAATGATTGTAATGTGTCAATGACCTCAGAGGGCTTAAGCAGGCTATTTTTGCTGTAATATTGTAGCAGTGTTCATCTTGTTGCAACGCTGATTGTTTCACACATTCTAATGGACTATTTTTTCTTCTTAGTGAACACATTAAGATAGACTAATCTACAGGGATAATTATAAAAGAAAAAAGTTTGAAAAGCCTTAAAGGGGTCATATGATGCGATTTCAAGTTTTCCTTTCTCTTTGGAGTGTTACAAGCTGATTGTGCATAGATAAGATCCCTGAAGTTGCAAAGACTAAAGTCTCAAAACCAAAGAGATATTCTTTATCAAAGTTAAGACTCTGCCACACCCCCCTAAAACGGCTCGTTCTAACACGCCCCCACATATCTAGGTCACTATGTGGGAATATTTGCATAATGCGCCCAAATGTGCACGCAAAGAAAGAAGGCGTGGTTTCAGTAACCGCAGTTAGTGTTGAAGCAGCCGCGGCTTGTGTACTGCATCATTACTGTGTCTGTTCCCCTTTCGGGCTTGAACTGATGGAGAAACTAATGACATTATTTACTGTCTTTACATTTATTTTGAAAGATGAAGCTCGCGATTATGGTAAGGGGCGTTACATTTCCGACGAGTGCTTGCGGTGTTCGGCCAATCACAATGCACTGGGTCAGCTGGCCAATCAGAGCAGACTGCGCTTGTCGGAAGGAGGGACTTTGTAGAAAACGAAGCGTTTGAGAGAGGCGGGGCATAGAGGACCTACAATAATGTACAGTATTTGAAAAATAATGTGTTTTTTGAACATTAAAGCATGTCAACATATTCTGTTACACCAAATACACAAAATAATGATCTTTAAAAAAGCATCATATGACCCCTTTAAATTAATTCAAATCCAGATCAACCTGTGGGAGTTTATTTTGCAATAAACCGCCTGACTACGAAACATTATTAGAACTCAACATAAAATTTGATAAATAAAAATACATAAATAATTTACATAATTTGTATTTTAATTTCTCACTGTTAAGAAGAGCAAGATGTGTGCAACCATAATCATAGTCACATATTAACGTTAATGGAATCAAATCATATTTTTGACGTGAATAAATGGAAATGGCCTTGTTAACAGTTCTGAAGCTGAATTGTCGATAACTTACAAACAGACACACACAGTCCTCTTCAGAAATGCGTCTAACACTTTCATGTGCCTGTGCCCCTTGCCCTGCAGTGATGACTTTGATATGTGCTTTTATGGGATCAGTGGGAATAGGATTTCGCACATTTATTATGACAGAGACCTCCCCATCTCTCTGATCCGCACTCCGCTCCTCTTCTTCTGCATAATCCCCACATGTTCTACTTCAGTGTTCATTTCCTTGCTGGTGGGAGGCCCAGTGAAACATGGGGAATGTTATCTTCAGCACCCAGTTCACCAGCAGATCAAATCAGATTTGTGAACTTCATTGTAATTCCGGTTGCTCACCTTGTGTTTGTCTGTGCAGTCAGATATTAAACTAGATAAATCTTTCCAGCTTATTTTTAATGTAAGAACGGGTGCAGCCATTTTGTAACTTGGATGAGCGAAGTTTCCGGTGTCATCCGCGTCCAGTTATTTGATCTGTACAAAAATAGTCCTTTATACTGCTTGATATTGCAAACTGCAGGTTACCACGCTATTTGTTACAATATATTTTCATTTAAAGGGGTCATATGATGCGATTTCAATTTTTCCTTTCTCTTTGGAGTGTTACAAGCTCTTGGTGCATAAAGAAGATCTGTAAAGTTGCAAAGACTAAAGTCTCAAATCCAAAGAGATATTCTTTATAAAAGTTAAGAGTCAGCCACGCTTACCTAAAACAGCTCATTCTAACACGCCCCCACATATGATCGGCTTTCACCGTGGACGAAGCGGAGTCCAGCCCGGGGTCGTCACATGTGGTTGCCGCAGGCATCACAATATGGTAAGGGACGTAACATTTCCGTCACACGCTTGAGGAATTCGGCCAATCACAACGCACTGGATAGCTGGCCAATCAGAGCACACCTCGCTTTTTCAGACTAAAATCGGCGCGTTTCAGAAAAGCGGGGCATAGAGGAGAAACAATAATGTACAGTATGTGGAAAATAATGTGTTTTTTTAACCTTAAACCGCATAAACACATTGCATTACACCAAATACACCAAATAATGTTCTTTTTAGCAGCATCATATGACCCTTTAATATCATAGTCATTGTATCTTTTTTTCTGAGCATAGCAGCCAATGAATCGGAAGTCTCACACATTCACAGAAAATAGCTTACTTCCGCGTTGCAAAACAAAGTGGATTATCTACTATGTTTGCAGATTTATTAAAGACTTGACTGAGCTTTGGGCTCCAATGCAAATAACAGTCTAGGCTAATGCTATCACTATTTATTAAGCCTTGTTTGGGTTTTGTCGACTAATGAGGCTTGACGGCAATATTATTCATAAATGTCATGTTCCTTTATTTCTACATCATGTTTTGCAGAACAGGTGACCAAGCAGAAAACAGTGTGTAGTGAACCTGTGTACTGTAAACTTCAGACAGCTGAGCACCTGTCTCATCTACTCAATAGAGAGGATTTCAGACACACATTCCAGCTCAGTATGTTGTGCATCATTCAGCCTTCATTCATTGTGGTTTAAAATGAGACACATGGACATGCCTAATACAAACCCCGACATCTGAATCACTCATAATAATGAGGCATATTCTAGGCAGTAAGCACATTTGCAGCAGCACTTCAAATGATATGATACAGTTCAGATTGACTGATTGACATCCGATTCACCTTCAGACGAAGAGCAATCATCTAAGCAACCAGTTCTTTTTAAATAAATTAATGTATAACTGACCCAATTAGGTTTTCTTAGTAATTTGACTGCAATGAGACAAATCTCTGAATGTGAACAGTTTGTATAAGTCTTTTAAGCATAATGGAGTTATAATGGAGTCAGATACTGCAATTTCAAAAGCAGCGGGGAAAATAAATTCTGATTGAAAGAAAGCACTGCTCAGCAGCGGTGGTCTTGTTTTCGCTGTGAATTAATGTACAAACAAATACCCCACAGCCCAATTCACTAAGAACTCTGTGCTGTTCCTCTACATTGGCACACAGCGAGCAGGGATTCTTAAAGGGGTCATATGATGTGATTTCAATTTTTCCTTTCTCTTTGGAGTGTTACAAGCTCTTGGTGCAAAAAGAAGATCTGTAAAGTTGCAAAGACTAAAGTCTCAAATCCAAAGAGATATTCTTTATAAAAGTTCAGAGTCAGCCACACCTACCTAAAACGGCTCGTTCTAACACGCCCCCACATATCTACCTCACTATGTGGGAAGATTTGCATAACGCCGCCCAAATGTTCACGCAAAGAAAGAAGGCGTAACTTTTAGTCTCACTGTAGTTTTGGCAACGCAACGCGTAAAAACACAGTATAAGTCATTATAATCAGTAATTATGTCCCCACTGGATGCAACAAATGCCTCGTTTGTAATGGGTTTTTGTCTCGTCGCTCCGGCCGGGACACGGCATCAACAGTATGTGAGGGGCGTAACATTTCCGTCTCACGCTTGAGGTATTCGGCCAATCACAACGCACTGGATAGCTGGCCAATCAGAGCACACCTCGCTTTTTCAGACCGATGAGCTTTGTAAAAATCTACGCGTTTCAAAAAGGCGGGGCATAGAGGAGAAACAATAATGTACAGTATGTGGAAAATAATGTGTTTTTTTTTACTTTAAACCGCATAAACACATTTCATTACACCAAATACACAAAATAATGTTCTTTTTAGCAGCAACATATGACCCCTTTAAAAGAGAGACTGACAGAGAAGGGAATGGTCAACTGGCTCACTGTAGTGAGAGTTAATCAGTCGTGAAAGACAATGTCCCCAAAGATTCATTAAAGCTATGGGTTTAAAATAAAATCCATACAGTGGCAAATCCACTGTGACCGCTACTCCAAAAGCAAGACTAATTATGTGGCAATTCAGAGTGAAAGAGCGAGACAGATGTGTTGTTTATTCTGCTATTGATTGTCATTCATAAAACATGTAATGAAATTAAATATGCCACGGTGTCCATGTAACAGCCAGCAGGGCCAATTCTCTCTGCTGTATGGTTTTCTTGTCACATGACAACAAAATGACTTCCTGCATGTTGGATGCACTGTAAAAAAAAAAAAGATTTTTCAAAGTTGTAAATAATACAAAGATGGAGTACATTTTACAAAATAAATAAATATCAAATAGTATTTCTACTTCAAAATATTACATTTATTTCAATGTGTTATTTACTTTACTAAAACAGTTTCTCAGTAAAAATGGTTTCAATACCATTTTTTTTCAGTACACCACACAGACTTTTATTTGTTGTACAAAAATGTTTGAAATATTAAAATATTTAAAATGTTTTAAGAAAATACTACTACTACTACTACTACTACTACTAAAGGAGTAAGCATTAAACAGCCATTTTTCGAATTTCTGGTAAGACTTTACTTCAAGGCTTTATGTATAATGCATTAGTATAGTTATTCATAATGTACATTGTGTGCATTATATCTTTTCATAAATAATCGTAACCAATGTTAAAAGGCATTTAAAGGTTTGTTTGTCATGTGTTTTAATGCACTATACTTTCTAAAGGTGTAACACTGAATAAATAAGCATTATAATGTATTACAACTGTGGATACAATTATTCATGACATCATACAATGCATTATAAGCTGCATTCCAAAGCATAATTAATGCAAAACTACTTATAATGCATTATATATAAAAGCTTTAAGTAAAGAGTTACCATTTCTTTAAAACTCAAATTAAATTAGATTTGTGCCACGTTCTTAAAAATGTAATCTTTGTATCCATGTTGGTTAGGTATGATTCTGTTCAAAAATTCTGATTTGACAATTTACGAGTTAATGTATCCTTCAAATAAAAAGGTCTATAAAACTTTACTCCACTGTCACACATGACAGCGCACATATTAATCTTTGTCAAAAATGTTTTGAAATATATTTGTCGAGGTAAAAATGATTTCTTACAAATATCATTCAGTTTTAGTCATAGTCTCCTTAAAGGGTTAGTTCACCCAAAAATGAAAATTAGCTTGTGTT
>NW_015540871.1:288994-289517 GCF_001515605.1 Sinocyclocheilus anshuiensis | reverse complement strand
TTTCTTCTTTCAGACGAATCCAGTCGGAGTTATATTTTAAATTGTCTTGGCTATTCCAAGCTCTATCATTGCAGTCAGCGGGTGTTGCAGTTGAACAGTCCACAAGTCGTCAAATAAAGCTCGCGCATTCATACAAAAACGTGCCGCAGACGGCTCCAGGGGATGAATAAAGGCCCCCTGTAGCGAATCCATGTGTTTTTGTAAGAAAAATATCCATATTTCAAATGTAATAAACACTTTTCTCTCACTTCCGCTGACTGTCATACACTGAAGCAGTTCCGGCGGATGACGCAGCACGTATACGTTGCGTGATTAGTGACGAATGCGAAGAGAGAACAAAACAAAATGCCGGTCACGAATTAGAAGTACAAACCGAGGATTTGCAATGAAAAATGTCGGAGGATTTCGATATAAACCAAGAAGAGACTGGTTTTCCTTTGCTAAAGTAAGGAAACTTTGCTTCCTTTGCTCCTATAAACAAACTTGCGAGACTAGCATACCTCAGAGGTGCGCGCGCTGCCCA
>NW_015540871.1:284473-288651 GCF_001515605.1 Sinocyclocheilus anshuiensis | reverse complement strand
ATGCGCGAGCTTTATTTGACGACTTGTGGACTGTTCAACTGCAACACCCGCTGACTGCAATGATAGAGCTTGGAAGAGGCAGGACAATTTTTAATATAACTCTGACTGGATTCGTCTGAAAGAAGAAAGTCATATACACCTAGGGTAAGTAAAACACAAGCTAATTTTCATTTTTGGGTGAACTCAATTTGACCTGAACAAAAAGTGCCATTTCATCTAAAGTATCTAATATTTTATATCATATAAAGCAATGTAATAACCAATGTTTTTTTTTTATTTTTTTTGGTCACATGATAACAAAACGACTTCAGATATGTTAGTTACACCACTCTGACATTCACTCTGACATTGATTGGGCTGTTTTTCAATATATTTAATAATAATAATAATAATAAAAAAAGAAATAAGAACTTTAGCATAATCTTTCATTATTCATAATCCATTGTTTCAGTAGTGACCAAGCAGTGACTGATAGTAATTTTAATACATTTATGATATACAGTGTATATACAGTGGGTACGGAAAGTATTCAGACCCCCTTAAATTTTGAAAAATTTAAGGGGGTCTGAATACTTTCCGTACCCACTGTATATATATATATAGAGAGAGAGAGAGAGAGAGATTATATAAATATAATATTAAATAAATACAATTGTTTTATTTTTTAACATTTGAAAAATTTAGACTTTTTATTAAGTCCTCAAAAAACTAATATTAAAATGGATATTATCATATAGAATTCAAATGTACAAATAGCATTTTCGATGTAGGCCTATCTTTGAATAACCACTTATATTTTTTTTATTTCTTTATTTTTTTAGTTTATGTCATTGACCTACACAATACATATGTTCAATTTGAATGATTATCTTTTGATCACCAATGAGGGAAATATAAGCCTTCTCTGTAATATATAATCTCATTATATTGCATTTCCTACAGTAAAAGGGGTTTGAATTAGCATGCTGCAAGATCACAACAATTCAAGAAACTCCAGATGTATAGATGTGCTTTCACACACAGGGTCATCCATCTCACACAGAGTTAAAAGCTGCTATGAACCTGTAGAGAGCAGCATTTGATATAATCACATACTTCTATACCATCAGCTCGTCCTTACCGTAAAGGGGGTGGAGCGATTATAGTAAAGCTCGTGCATTTTCCTGTCGTGGTAGCGAAACGTAATCGTTTTCACACATAATCAAAGAAATTATGTACTAACTGTGTCTAAGTGGATATATTCCGAATACAGGCTATTAGTTGAACTTGTTCTTTCGGGTTGAAAGGGTATCGCAACCCGCCGAAAGGCGATTCGCGACGAAGACCGCTCGTTAAGAAGCCTGGTGGGACTTCAGAGGACCATTTCGGTTTTTGGAAGCAGTTTGTCTTTCTTCCCAAGGAAGTGGGTGAGTAATTGTCATGCGGTCAGCTGTCGTGTCGAGCTTCTCACTTCAGAGGTGTCCAAAAGCGCGGAGTTGTAAAACATCTGCGCCTTCATCGCTCTTCTGCGCATGTTTTGAGCCTCTGCACTCTGCACGCGGCATAAGGGGACACCAAGTGAGGGCTATTTACCAAGTTCGGGTTAGCATACACAGCAGAAGACTAGTTAACTTAGTTCCCGTTCTTGTGGCTCGTGTAAGGGGTGTAGACCTACAACCATAATAAAATGCAGGCTTCTGTTAATTCTACCCGAGATGACTGGCGCTGGCGAGCGAGTTGTTCACCACCCTAGTGTCATTTCTTAATATATATATATATAAAATTATTATTATTATTATTTATTATTAGACAAATTTATTAGACAACTACCACACAATGTAAGGTTTGTGCCACATCTGTCCTAAAATAACAGTATTGGTGATTACCAAAATCATTTATGTTTCTGTAATGGTTAATCCGCCAGTATGTGTAAGCTCTTTAGTCACAGTAGTATTTGTAACTGTTTTACAAGAAAGGCTGAACAAATAGTAAAGCACTTTGTTGTTATTTTTTATTCAGATGCCCAATTACAGTCAATAAATACAGTCTAATAAATTTGTTTAGCACTGTATATCCTTTAAAAAATTATTAGACCACCTGCCATAATAAAGAGAAAACACAAATATTTTTGGAATCTGTCAAAAACTTGTTTAAAACTAAAAAATTATATTGTCGTTTATTAGGCAAATAAAAAACTGAACCAATGAAATAGTCTTTGCTCACATATAATAACCAAAAAACGTAATATTTTGTATGGCCTCCTTTGGCCTTAATAGCAGCTCGCATTCTTGCTGCCATGGTTTTTATGTACTTTCCCACAGTCTCTGGTTGTTATTGACTGTAATTGGGCACCTGAAGGAAAACAATTATAAAGTGCTTTACTATTTTTTTCTGCCTTTCTTGTAAAACAGTACATTCGAAAATTCATGGATAACAACAATAATTATATTTTAGAATTAGAAACACTACTGTGACTAAAGAGCATACACATACAGGTGGATTAACCATTACAGAAACAAAAAATGATTTGGTACTGCTGGTTTAGGGCAGCTGTGGCACAAACCTTGTGTGTCTCAAACCTTAATACATGGTATACTGTGTGTGTGTGTGTGTGTGTATGTGTGTATATATATATATATAGACGTTTGTTTTATTAAGTTATTTGTAGAGAAGAAGCAACAGCCATGTGGGAAGCATGAGGGGGCAATTATACAATGTTGCCCTGGGAAACTGTCATTTTCCAGAAATATTTCAAGTATTCCACAGAGCATTGTACTGCAGGTGCATGTTGAATGACTTGTCCTTGGTTTTACTAATGTTATTTGTATATGTAGGTGGGCTTTTTACCTTATGATGGGTTTTAGGAGTTTATTTGTGGGAGTAAGTTCACTGTGATACAAGCTCATCGTTTATCAGTGACGTTTTGTAAGTCTTACATTTATTAGCCCCTTTGAAGAAAACTGTCAGTTTAATATGCAAAGATATACATCTACAGCAGTTATAAATCTACAGATGTTGTCACAAAGTCAAATAAACTCTAAATTACTAATTTAGCAGGATATTGTTGCTAAGCCTCAACAGGTCGTTTGCAGTTATTACATAATCGCCTGATGATTGTTTAATCTAATTGCGATTTCAGTTATGTATTTATTCATTGCCATATAATAGAGGGAATTTTAAGTGAATTGAAGAGAAATTAAATATGATATATTTTTATGTTTCTTTTTCTGGTGCAGTAGAGCATTATGTTACCAAACCTGAACCAAACTCACATACGTAAAGAAGTTCTGCAGTGATTGGCACCACACTCAAGACCCGTTCACACTGAAGAGGTGTCTGGATGCTATTCACTTGCAATGAGAGTTATTGATTTTGGCAGCACAAGCAACAGAGGCATCAAAAGTTGAGCAGAACTTAGCTTTATGCATATGAGCGATCTGTTTGAAAGCCTATTGGAAACCAACAGTAAACCACCTGTGACCTCCAGTGATTTAATTGCTGTCATTGTGAATGAAGTTTGACAGTGATTAAAATGCTTTGCTGTTGGTTTCTAGTAGATGTTCCAACTGTGCCGCGGTATCTAACTGTATCAGGGTGTGGGTCACTGTCTGCTCTCCCATTGGTATTTGACGCATTGTGTCGCTACCAGATATCATCAGGTGACACTGAAAATGACTGATGTCAGGTTGCTTCTTTACTGCGATTCGCTGCCAATGTGAACGTATTTTTATGCAAAACTATTAACAAGACATAATGAGCATTGTAATTAAAACGTGTGGTGCATTCTATTCACATTATTTTAAAGTTGCAGAGTTTAAGTGGACTAAATGATTGGAGAACGCCTGCATACATCACTAGAGAGAAGTCTGTCATTTTCACTGGAAGGTCCAGTTATGAGATTTTGATTAAACATTACAAGGTAAAAAAAAAATTTGAAAAATGAAACATATACATGGCTGATTTGTTCACAATAAGATCTAAAATATGCATTTAGAAAACAGATGAATTTTAATTTCATGCTGATTTTAATATTCACATAATGGCTAATATTTTTAGCCGTTGTAGAGTCAGTCAGTGAAAGCTAAGAATTTAAATTTTAGAAATATATTACTATTGCATACTATTAACAACAAATAGCTAATAATAACAATAATAGTAATTAATATTATATTGGTGTAATATTCAGGTGGTCTGAATAT
>NW_015540871.1:282557-284365 GCF_001515605.1 Sinocyclocheilus anshuiensis | reverse complement strand
TTTATTGTGGGATTTCCAGTGTAATGTGAGTAAATGACGACTTCTTATGTGAATCATACACTGAAAGTGACAATTTATTAATCAGCCAAAATGTCCTAATTGTGCCAGCCTTAGCGGGTGCAACACGGGACTGAATAGGAGCATACGAGCTGATCTTGGTCGTGAGGGGCTAAATAATTCAGAGCACGATGGGAACGCGCGTCCTTAAAGAGCCTAGACTGTGGAACATATGCGATAAATAGTCCGTCAGCTCCAGTCTTCCTCGGGTTTCAGCTTCAGACACCGAGGACACTCTTGAGGACACCTACACAGGGAAGCACGCTTCAGCGCGACTCTTGGGCCGATGTGACCCAACGCGCCCGTGTCCTGCATTTTTGGGTGAATCGCCACTATGCGCTCATGGTCTGAACGAGCGAGGAAGTTAGATAGATCAGTTGCATAACAGCGCTGGCGTCCCGATCTGCATTCATTATATGCCGCCGGAGGGCGCAGCAGGTCATATGAGGGAGCTCAGCTGTGCCTGCTTCACGCTCTTGTTCTGTCTGAACAGAATGTACGGATGAGTTATTCGTCCATGTTCACCATTTCTGTGGCGTGTTTTTTAAACAGTCGTTGGAGCTTACGATACGAAATGGTGCCCTGGTTGTGTTCTATTTACAGTGCTTTATTTTTAGTGCTCTATATGGAGCGGGTTTCTGAGTGAACGGATTTAGCTTCGTGATCGTTTATAGTTTAGCAGTCATTTCTTGACGTGCCTGAAGCGTGTAGAACATGGATTACAACAGTAGAAACAGATCATTCCTGATGCCTGATGCCTGATGCCTTCAGGTCTGTCGGGTGTTGTAGTGGTCTGGAAAAAATGATCACAACAAATATCCTAATATAAAGTGCAGTTATGCACAATTTCATACGGGTTAATATGCTAGACTTAATATATTTTGTATTTAACAGAAGCTATTTTGAAGAATCTTCCATTTACAAGTCAGATTTTTCAATAGATTTGTCTGCATGTTCACGTTTTATTTTATTTTATTTTATTTTATTATTTTTACAGACTGGATGGGCTAAAATCCCAAAACAGAAACGAGTTTTAGCACTTCTGGTTCCACTGTCCTAAAGGCAATATGTTTTTTGAATGGGTTTTTGTTTAAATGTCTGAAATAAGGTCCGTTAACCCAAGCTCAAGTTATTTCCGCATTTTATTCTGTGACATAAAATACATTATTACACCCCTGAATTTTTTTTTTTTTGTTTGTTTTGTTTACTGAAAAAAAGCTGTTGCTTCCAAGTGGCTAAATGGGACTACTGAGGTTGCCAGTAGGTATATATACATAGATGCCTCAATAGCAGCTGTCTTCCGCCATATCTGAATGGTCAAAGCTAGTCTGTGAACACTCAAGAGCAAGTTGACTGTGTGTCTGCATCCACAGTTATGTACATGTATGCATATTTATATCTGCAATAGACTTCAGCAGGTGATTATGCTAAACTAACACAATAAAACAAGATGAAGGCATTAGCTAACATGACATTAAAAAGTTACCATAGTTTAATTAAGTTTAAACTTGTAATATTGAGTTAATACATATAAAAACAAAAACAAACACATTCTCACCTGTGAAAGGTTATCCCATTTCTTTGGAAATTCTTCAGTGTTTTTTTTACAATGAGAGGGTGCGCAGTGTGGTGTCTTGAAAGACTTTGATTGATTTTTCCTGTGAGTGATGACACTGGCCGTTCCAAGATGGCGGATGCATTGACGTCAAAGGTGGAATCTACATATACATATCTATGGTTGGGGACGTTAA
>NW_015540871.1:271407-281976 GCF_001515605.1 Sinocyclocheilus anshuiensis | reverse complement strand
TAAATGAACTTTTCCACGGCATTCTAATTTATTGAGATGCACCTGTATATATATATTTATTTATTTTTTTTATTATTTTTTTTTATAAGGATTGAAAGAGTTGTCGGTAGCTTAATTGAGGTGATATTAATGTCATGTGACGTGGTGTAGTTCGTTTATAGCCTACATTTAGCTTTTTATGGTGATTATATTTAGGTTTCAACATTCTTTAATGTGTCACTGGAGGAAGGAAGTTGTTGCAGAGAGAATTTTGAGTTCTGCTAAGTAATTCAAATAGCACAAAACAACAGAAGTTGTGTTGTTTTGTGCTTCTTTGTTTCTTGGACATTAGGTATTTTACATTGATTAATTGCTTCCCCTCATGCCTGCTCATTAATCATGCCATGTGTGACTGCATTTGTGTGCATTTGCTGCTACATAATGTACGTATTGTCTTGCAGTTGGATTATGTTTAGACATTCAGGCATAATGAGCCAATACTGAAGTACTCACTTTCCCCTGAGGCATGTATAACGAAGCAACTAATAAAAAGCAAGAACAAGAGAGAGAGAAAGGGATATTTAAATGGTATATTCTCAGACCTACAATAGGAAATCCAATATGAAACACTGGTGATTAGTGTTGTCAAAAGACCCGGTATTTCGGTACCTCAAGAGGAGGAAACGCATCAAACCAACAAAACACCCAAAACAAACACATGTTTTTGTTATGAATATTATTCCATATTTTAATTTGAATTTCGGATTGAAATAAACATCGCCGTTAGCGTATACGTAGAGTGAGCTTAAGTTTGATGTAGAAAAGACGTCCACAACCACCACATTTGGCCTACAATTAGCCCTTATACAGAGGTCCTGTGGACGTCAATACTGGATGTTCGGTAGACGTTGGAAAAAAGACGTGATCTGGCGTCACAGTCTGCACCTTCAGGGTATGGCGTTATTTTAATGACAAATGTATTTTAGCTGGTGTCAATGATCTTATGTTGCATTTGGTCAGACTCAGCCCATTGCTTTACTGAAGTATATTATATTTTCCTTTTACAGCTGCAGACTGAGGAAGATCCTGAAACACACCAACACAAAATGGCATTGGTTTTGTACATTTAATTTCTGTTTAACGTTATTAATAAAAATGTTGTTCAATTAGCATGTTTTTGTGTTTTGCTTTGGTACCGAAATTGGTACCGAGAACCGTGGATTTTCACTGGTATTGGTACCGAATACTGAAATTTTGGTACCATGACAACACTACTGGTGATTAACAATGACCCCAAATATAGGCTGTAGCTAGGGATGCACAATATTATTTATTGGCCTATTATTTTGGTTATATTGGATATTTAATAGTTTTTGCCCATTTTTAAAGATTTATATATCATATATTATAATTTAAAGGGTAACGATATATTATTGCAGAGTTTAAGAGAGTTACTGTCTCTTTAAGAGTGCATGTCATGAGTGGCTATAGCAGAGCTTTGTGTGTCTTGGTATATCACTAGATGATTGTTGTAAGTCTCGTTCTATTGTATTTCATATTAAACCGCTGGAGGTAAACGGGAATGGGAGTCCTGACAGGATGTAGTAGTTTGACAGCTTGCTTGAAGAAACAGTGTAGTGATGTGAAGTATTTTGGCAAGAATGGTTCCTAAACATTTTCCAGATGGAAGAAGTGTGAACAGACTGTGTGATGGATGATAGCAACAAAACTGGCCCCACTGAACTGGGCCATATGGACACCCTCTTCAGGGTTTGAGATTGTTGAAACTGCTAATACTAGATTTTGGTTACCTTTTGATAGTGAGAGTGTGGGTAAGTTACCATTCAAAAGTTTGGGGTCAGTAAGATTTTGTTCAGCAAGGACACATTAAATTAATCAAAGGTGACAGTAAAGACGTTTATAATGCTACAGAAGATTACTATTTCAAAAAATGCTGTTCTTTTGAACTTTCTATTCATCAAAGAATCTTAAAAAAATATATCATGGTTTCCACAAAATAGTAAGCAGCACAACTGTTTTCAAGAAGACTGGAGTAATGGCTGCTGAAAATTCAGTTTTGCCATCACAGGAATAAATTGCATTTTAAAATATATTAACATAGAAAACAGTTATTTTAAATTGTAGTAATATTTCACAATATTAATGTTTTTACTGTATTTCAAATTAATGCAGACTTGGAGAGCAAAAGAGACTCCTTTCAAAAACATAATACATTTTACCAACCCCAAATTTTGAACGGCAGTGTAACTTATGTATTACTGCTCTATCAAGCCACACATTATTACTGTGACTAATGTCAAACATTCGCTATTGATGGTGAATCGGCCATGTGAGGGCTATTCTCCTTTTTTATCCCTTTTGGCTAGAAAAGCCTCTCAGATGGCATGATCAGAACATATGCCTGATGTAGAGAGAAAAATATCAAATTTCTTGACTGCATTGCACACAGATGGTGTCAGAAATAGCTCTGTAAGCCTGCCAACAGATGACCTAATTTTGCTTGTTTACTTTTGCAGTGCACATTCGGTTTACTTCATATTTCCTTGTGCAGTCTACGTTCAGTAGACAAAAATGCACAAACCCCTTTTCCCAGAAAGGCTTCCCAAGAATGCTTCGGTATATTTAATGCATGTGCGGCGTTGTGTGCCATAAGCGTATGAAGTGTCAGTGACTGTATAGAGTGGCAGCTTATGTAAAGAATGGCACAGGTGCAGTGGAAATGTCCCCATGGTCAGACCGTGACCCCTGCGTCTCCCCAAAAAGCCATTTCGCATTACAGCGACAGCACTGTAACCAGAAGATTGAAGTGGATCATGTTTCACTGGCCTCCCACTGCCCCTTCATTCACCTCGTGCAGATTGTTGATCCTGCGTGAGTCTGTGCGAGTCTGCATGTAAATGTGAAAGAGGAAGAGAGCGTGCGTATATATATTTCAGCGGCATGATTTATGTGTTTGTCAGGTTTGTCAAGCCCTCACCTCCCTGTTTTCCCTTGCAACTATGTGTTTGTCTTTCTGCTGTAGTGTGACATGTCTGTTAAGTTGCCAACGTAACTATATGCTGCGACACAGTGGTGCCACACCTTGTGCTCCATGGAGACGGTGTAAACGCTGTAATGTAACAGCAGCGATTGCCACTGTCAGTAGTTTTGTGGCTGAACAACTTGTTTGAAAATCCATCTTTTCTCTACATTTTTGCCTTTTGTTCACTGAGCTTTTTAAGATTCTCTGAATACATTTAAAAACAGTTTTCACATTGTAGTGTGGACTTTGAGAATGGATGTATTTAAAAATGATAACAAATGTCGTCAAGTGACTCATATCGTACACATATCTATCTTGTACTGGCGTAGAGTGCTGCAGTCGCGATGTCAAAATCCAGACGACTAATTCATTTTCCTTATAATGGGTTTTTCAATTCATGAGTAAAATAAAGCCTGTGGTAAACATAACTTGACGATACTTGAACATTACCTTGAACAAAATGTTCAACATTTCATTGTAGAACAATTTGTTCTACAATGTAAACCGCACACACTCACACCCCAAACATTCCTATCTCCTTACATACGTTTTTAAAAATAAACATAACTGCTTCAAAATTCACTTTTGTAGTATGTTTACCACAGACCTTATTTTACTCATGAATTGAAAAACTTGAGGTACCAACAATGAATTAGTCTTCCAGGTTTTGGCATCACTTTAATAATGTTGCTAAATATTTACATTTACATTTAGTCATTAAGCAGACACTTTTATCCAAAGCGACTTACAAATGAGGACAATAGAAGCAATCAAAACCAACAAAAGGACAATAATATGTAAGTGCTGTGACAAGTCTCTGTTAGCCTAACGCAGTTTATTTTTATCATAAATAAAAATAAAAATAAGTAGATAGTATAGAAAAAGAACAGGGAATGCTAGTGTTAGAGGGTCTTTTTTTAAATAAAAAGTCAAAAGAATAGAGAATGCTAGTGTTAGAGGGTCATTTTTTATAATAAATAAAAATAAAAAGAGAAGATTGTATAGAAAAAGAATAGAGAATGTTAGCGTCAGAGGATCTCATTTTTTTGAAAGAAGACAAGTAAGAATAGAAATAGAATAGAGTGCAAGTGTAAAATATAAATAATAAACGTTAAAACTTAAATTTGTTAAAAGAAATTAAATAATAAATGTAACTTTGTACTCTCTTTATATTACATATTACAAAGATGCAATATTTTCTGGCAATTGCTTTTCTGTGGAGTAAGTTGCGTTATAAACCGTTCATTGAATGCTGATTTTGAGTGTGACCTGGACACACCAGTGAGTGATGGGTATTTAGCTAAAAAAAAGATTGTACCAGAAGAATTTTGTGAGAACTTTATTATGTCTGGTCATTCGGTATCATCTCAGTGATTTATGACATTTTACGGATGTGCAGTAAGGTGATTTAGGCATCTTCACAGATGTGTCAGTGTTGACGAGCAACTTTAGGAAAGCATTTAAAACACTAGTTTGGACAGAGGGCGTTTAAAAACGAAAATGCTTCTAATTTTAAATATATATGCATATTAATGTGTATATAGCCTCTAACCTGTGGCATTAGACGTGCCTGTGATGTTCTTTGCAGAATCATGGGCATGGTTTATAAATTATCCTTAAAAATCTGTTTTCCTATTTAGAAAATGAATGGGATTTTTACTTGTTTTATTGTTTACACATACTTATATAGCCATTTCCCTTTCATGGGAACTTCGAACTGCGTCCTCTAGGGGTCGCTGTAGGGAATGAGACACTGCGTCCTCTAGGTTTCTTGCCATGCTGCGGACGCAAGCTTCAGACGAAGAAGTGAATGATGTGTGCTCCTGGCGCCTATTTATACTATAGTCGCACCGGTAGTGACGTTATGGCTGTCGCCGGCCAACGAGTTGGTGTTTTTTCAATGTATGCTTCAGACACGGGTCACGACGAGGCGTTCCCCCATAGCGACCCCTAGAGGACGCGGTGTCTCGTTCCCTACTTAGGGAACCATGGTTACATAAGTAACCTGAGACGTTTTTTCAGTTACTGTTTTTTAAAAACAGCATCAAAGCATACTCTGGTACTATTCAGTAAGTGTTCAGTTATTCATTCCATTTTAAACAGTGAAAAATTATTTGTTTTGTTTTTTAGTGCACCACTTCCTCTCTTTGCTCAGTCTCTTGACTCTTAGCAGGCATCACATGTGTAAAGAGCAGTGTTGGGGAAGCTACTTTCAAACTTTAGCTTGCTAAGCTGAAGCATGAGGGGTTTTGAATGAATATCGATTTGGGAGACTGTTTATATAGAGGCTTGAATTGGTGATTCATTTCTTTTCATTTTTAAAGTTCATTTATTTGAACTTTACAAAAAACGTATTCACTAAAATGACTTCGACTTTCCAATGCTTTCAAATTTGAGAGTGAGAGGACATGTTTATAGGAGCACATGTTTGATTATTACCTGAGTTTGTTCGGCTGTAGAGCTGCATACACAATAAAATATGACATGAAAGCTTTGTAGAACTACCTGTCTAAAAAAGTCGCTTGTTACAGGAAAAGCTACACTGCTTTGAAAAACAGAAACAACAGGGGCTACAAATGGACTGAAAACCCACTTGGATGTTTACCACACTTATCAAAGTGAAGTGAAGTCAGTGTTTGTCACCTTGTGTATCCGTGTTGGTTGTTGTAGCATCAAGGTCCCTGCAGAGAGCTAATATCTCCCTATAGATCCATTTACACTGGATTGTGCATTGATCTGTATTGAGCCTTAACCTTTTTTGCTATACTATGTCTCTAGAGTAAGAACATTGTGTACTGTACAAAACACGCTAGACTTTTACTAATGAACAGAAATTAAAAGCTGTGTTTTTGACGTGCAGTGTGTGAATATGCTCCTGATGTGATCTGAATCAGACATGCATGTGAGATGGACTGTAGACACCATCTAAAAAAAACATTACTTCTCATGTAAGTGTTAAAATGCAGCATGATCCTGCAGTTGAAAGTTGAAAATATTTATTTCAACTAATTAACTCGAAAATATATTACTGAATCAGTATAAGTGCATTAATTTATATGAACATCACTAATTTATTTAGATAAAAAAAGTTATTGTTATCAGTGTTGAAAACAGTGCTGCTTGATATTTTTGTGAAACTGAACTGTGAAACTATTTTTTTGGGGGAATTTTTTCATCTATAGAAACTTCAAAAGAACAGCATTTTTTGAAACTGATATCTTTTGTAACATTATAAATCCCTTTACTATCACTTTCGAACAATTTAATGCATTGCTAAATAATAATTTATTTTAAAAATAATAATTTTCTTTTTTTTCTCTTTTTATTTTTATATGGGTTAAATCAGGTAGAAATGTGGTAACGGTTAAGAGATTTTTACTGTGCATCTTTTCCAGTATGGCCTTGTGACAGTTTGTATCTTTTTTTACTAACATTTTTTAAATAATTATGCAAATAGTAATGTATAATTGACAGGGATCCCATACTACACTATTTCATATTCCAGAATGTGTTGGAATAAACAACATGATATGATTATAGTAATATGTTTTTGGAGTACAATGTCTTTTTCTTTAGTGCTGTAAACACCAACGTGAACCAGTTAGTATGTGAACTTTCATCGTCAAGATTATCTCCACTTTCAAATAAAAGATGAAAAAACATCATGGCACTTTTGAACTTGAGAAGGAATGATCTTTATAATACAGTAAATGCCAAAATGATAAAGCTCTGACATATTCAGCTATTCATTCACCTCGAGTCATGGTTTATGTTGACTATTATAAAGATGAAATGAGTAGTGTTCAGCTGGTCAAAAAAATGCCTTTAGGCTATTGAGTATTCGTCAATACTAATTTTCATTTTTTTAGTGTAAAATGAGGAATGAAGAAAGATTTCTCCCTTAAATAATGCTGTTTGTCACTATGTTTTTGTATTTAGTGTAAATTGATCATTGATTGTTAGATTTAGATTTTAAAACATTGACCTGCTTGTGTGGGGTTTGTAGGAGCTCTGCAGTAGGCTATATAAGTAATAGAACATGTTGGCTGTGAATCGGATGTTTACTGAGTAACCCAGGGTCTATTTTTAATGTTTTTGGCCTGGTCACATACTCACAGTACCTCTCAGGATCTCTTGGGATATTGCCAGAGGACCTAAATCCAACTCCTGCCCGTCTATACGTTTGCCTAGAATGTTTTAAGCATGAAACTGTACTGGTAGATTATGTTTCCCTTGCCCAAGCCCCAGCTAACCCCAAAATCTAATGCTTAGCCTAGCTAATGCCTGTGTTTTGTAGACTCAGAGGGGATCAGGGGTTGTTGTAAGTGGAATTCAAACATTGGATTTGTGTTGCATGTGATCGTCAATAATCTGATTTGTCCTTTGCATCATCAGCAAACAAACTCAATGACAGACTTACTTTAGGGTTAGTAGGCACTGCAGATCAAGGTAAGGTACGGATATGTTCCTTTACATCATGAAAACATGTGGGAGGCTTTTACCATATGTGACCCTGGAGCAGTCTTAAAGGGGTCATATGATGCTGCTAAAAAGAACATTATTTTGTGTATTTGTTGTAATGAAATGTGTTTATGCGGTTTAAGGTTAAAAAAACACATTATTGTTTCTCCTCTATGCCCCGCCTTTCTGAAACGCGTCGATTTTTACAAAGCTCATCGTTCTAAAAAAGCGAGGTGTGCTGTGATTGGCCAGCTATCCAGTGTGTTGTGATTGGCCGAATTCCTCAAGCGTGTGATGGAAATGCTAGGCCCCTTACCATATTGTGATGCCCTGTCCGGCCGGAGCATTGATTCAAAAACATGAAAACCCATTATAAACGAATGATGTATAAATCTCAATTTCGAAAAATTGACCCTTATGACTGGTTTTGTGGTCCAGGGTCACATATTTATTTGAACTTAAGATGATCTGATCTCAGACACTTAATGCAGCTCTTTGCATTTTCCTACACAATCCTGTAACCTGATGGGAAATAAGGCCATACTGTATGTGACAGGTTAACCATGCTATTTCCTCTTTCCTGTTCCATCAGTTACTGTAATCCCTGTCCATTCTGTTCTTATGTCTGTTTTATGGCCATCTGTTATTTTTTTCTTGACAGTAGTTAAGAGTTGAGAGTGAGACATTTAAGTTTGACCAGTCAAAAGTTGAACTTCAACATAGTGTTGAACTTCAAGTTGAACTTCAAGTGTTGATTATTCATTATTTTATTATTATATTGACAGACATAGTTTTATATTTCTCTTTAGGTTTATGCATCTAACTCTAATGGTAAATATAAATGGAAAGATAAAATAAGTAAAACCTTTATTTAGCAAATATTTTTTATTTTATTTTTCACAGCATAAATTTAAACACTCACTGTCACATAATTCTTAAGAAATCATTTCAATATACGAATTTGCTTGAGAAACATTAGGTCACACTACGTTACACACACACTTTAGGTTATTTTAAGGTCCAATTTTCACTATTAACTAACTATTAACTATTAACATAATTACTGCTTATTAATAGTTAGTAAGGTAGCTGTTAAGCTTAGGTATGGGGTAGGATTATGGGATCTAGTATATGTTCATGCAGAATAACTGAGACTTCCATGCTGATCAAATGGCTACTTAATCTCCTGGTGTAGGTAATGCAAAAGCTAAAGAACATTTCACATTCAAGAAGCTTTTGTTTTGATATCTGATTTTCAGCAGATAAGATTAAAAGTTTCTGTCGCGCAGTGTATTCACCATGTTTGTTTAATATAATATCCCATAACTGAGGATTTTGATGGTCATATTGCACAATACTGTACACAGCTCAGTTTTGGGAAATTCCCATGGCCTACATTCTAGCAGTGACTTCTCATGTGTACTATAGGGATTCGGTTGGCCAGTGTCTCAAAGAATGTCTTAAGCAGTTTGATCTCATTTCATCTGCTTTTGTAAATCTAGTAGATACAAATTGTGGTTTTATTTAGAAATTTCCCCTTACCACAAATAGTTTTTGAGGTGTCTCAAACAATTCAGTTGTAACCACACAGGAAACTAAACCAGTCCACCATAATGGTGTTTACAGCTGTTACGTTTTCTGCTTTTATCATTCTTAGAAATCACAAACTCCCACACAAGACGTCAATCATACTCCGTTTCTCACCTTCCTCTCAGTTATGGTTCTGTCATGTGTTGAGATGGATGTAAATTTGAGGTCAAGATAACTGTAAATTTCCTACCAAGTGTCAGTGTGAATCACAGTTCCACTACATAATCCTTTAGATTCTCTCTTTTGTGGGCCATTAGTGAATTTTAGGACTGTCTTTATTTGCATAGGGAGAAAAATTAAGATGAAAGCATAGTTTCAGGTGTTCAGAGTTTAAATTAGATTATCTTGTCTTCTGTCAACTATAGTGAAAGACTCATACACGTTCATCCTTGACTTTTGAGAAGGAGAGAACAGGAGTCCCATGCAGTCAGTGTGTTTGACTTTGCTTTTTTTATTGGTTCAGTACTTTCATGTTTAAAAAACATCTTCTTAAAGTGTATTTGACAAATCTGCCACTTTGCTGACATGGTTTTAGCTTTTCAACTACTATACATTCTGTCCAGACATGCATTTCCTGACTAATCATCTAATCACTGTTTCTATCATAGTAAAAGAGACATACTCAGTGCTCATGGCACTTGTTTGGGTTTCTATTATTTAATTCTAAACACATGATGCAGGTCTCCTGTTTCTGCTAGCTTTATTTCCCCATTGAAAATACATGAGAGATGGAAAATGGGGCGAGTGGTCCACTTCACCAGGGAGGAAATTAGAGAGGTCAATTTTGTTTTGCAAATCCAATCATTTTCATGGGAGCTCAAGAGTCCTCTTCTGCCAAAATCTGTTTTAGCCATATGGACTCTGTGCATGTGCTGTATACAAATGTATGCCATCTGTCTGTACTTGAATGGTTTCAGAAAGCAACAGAATAGAAGCTGCTTTCGGGTCTACTTAATTTGTTACTGGTTTTACAATTAGCCATTTAGCTGATTAAATAAGGACATTGTGATCATCTGAAATACTGCTACAGGTTTTTTCGTTTCTGAATGTTCAGAGTACTGTATGTTCAAGGCTTTATGGTTGAATCAATCAGATTTAAAGAATAGATTTCCTGAGGGAAGGTTATACCCAGTATGGTTCTTCAGCAGTTCTTTGGGGTGGTTGAGGTGCTATATAGCACCGCTGCCATACAAAGAACCTGTTAAGCCCCTGTATTCTCTAACTCTCTCTTAGTCTCTTAGTTTGATCGGGAAAGGATTAAAAAACAACATTAAAATACAGTGTATTTCCTAATGATAACATGGTTCTCAACCTTTTTGTCCCAAGGCCCCCTATAAGGAAATATTTCAGGGCCCCCACACAAGACTTTTTGACCTTAGAAAAGCAATTCTGAGTTTGGTCACACTTTAGTTTGGGAAACAATTCTAACTATTAACCAACTATTAACTAAGACCTTTGCCTCAATAAACTCCTAATTTGCTGCTTATTAATAGTAA
>NW_015540871.1:267237-271391 GCF_001515605.1 Sinocyclocheilus anshuiensis | reverse complement strand
CAGAATAAGGCATTAATATGTGCTTTATAAGTAATAATAAACAGCCAATATGCTAGTAATATGCATGACAGTAAGCAACTAGTTAATAGTGAGAAATGGTCTCTAAACTAAAGTGTTACCCTGAGTTTATATCTCACCACTTGCAGGTTTATATCTCACAATTCTGGACGTCTGAATTGTGAGATAAAAAGTCACAGGAGTTTTAAAAAAATCTATATATAATATAGGGTATATGTCGGATGTCGCCTGACCAAACCCAGAAAACAGGTCTCATCGCTTCCGCTTGTCGGAGAACGTGTTTAACAGCCGTATTAATTAATAGCGATATCTATGGACTTTTAAGATAATGAGTTAAACTAGCTAGCTATTTTTATTGTTGACTAAATGATAGTGAAAAGAATACAAATAAAACAACTTTTAGATATCAGTCCGCATATGTGATGGACATTGGTTATGATTGGTCATCATTGGTATCTACTTTGAAGGCATCTTGAGTAAAACTGCTTCATATTTAACGAAACATATGCAAAACGCTTGAACCGGAAGCAACGAGACCCGGTTAACAGAATACGGAAGTCTGTTGTGCATAACCCCAGGTTTTGTACCGGGCCTAAAAATTGCATACTGCATTCATAATTAGTAATATTTTATAATTAATCAAAATAAATTTTTATTGTTATTCTTATTTAAATGTATAAAATACTGAGTCATATTCATAATGCATATTTAGGGCCCTATGAAATAAATTTTATGTTTTTCCAAATTCTGTTTTCTCCCTTTTAATTTTTCTGCATTCTGTTTTTTTTTTCTGAACTCCATTTTAATGGTTAAATTAAAGTTTATTAATCAAAAAGCATAATGGAATTTTTTTTTTTTTTTTTTTTTATCCTGTGGCGGAAACAATAGAAACTCATTTTTAATATGTTATATTTGATACTGTGTTTTAAAAAAATCTATATATAATATAGGGTATATGTCGGATGTCGCCTGACCAAACCCAGAAAACAGGTCTCATCGCTTCCGCTTGTCGGAGAACGTGTTTAACAGCCGTATTAATTAATAGCGATATCTATGGACTTTTAAGATAATGAGTTAAACTAGCTAGCTATTTTTATTGTTGACTAAATGATAGTGAAAAGAATACAAATAAAACAACTTTTAGATATCAGTCCGCATATGTGATGGACATTGGTTATGATTGGTCATCATTGGTATCTACTTTGAAGGCATCTTGAGTAAAACTGCTTCATATTTAACGAAACATATGCAAAACGCTTGAACCGGAAGCAACGAGACCCGGTTAACAGAATACGGAAGTCTGTTGTGCATAACCCCAGGTTTTGTACCGGGCCTAAAAATTGCATACTGCATTCATAATTAGTAATATTTTATAATTAATCAAAATAAATTTTTATTGTTATTCTTATTTAAATGTATAAAATACTGAGTCATATTCATAATGCATATTTAGGGCCCTATGAAATCCAATTTATTTTTCCCAAATTCCGTTTTATTAAATTTTTTCCAAATTCTGTTTTCTTTCCCGTTTTAATCTGGATTCTGTTTTTTTCCCCTCTGTTTTTATTTTTCTGGACTCCATTTTAATGGTTAAATGAAACTTTATTAAAAGCATGTCTTGAAATCAATAAACTTACAATTTAACAGCAATTTATTAAATGTTTAACACATTTATTACATTTATTAATGTATTGAAAGTTTTTAGGGCCCTATGAAATACGTTTTATTTTGCGATTATTTTTTTCTGGTAATCCAATGAAGGCATAAAACATCAATTTCATTTTTCTTGTAATCCAAATGAAAATTAAACTCTTTCACTTTTTGGCAAACAGTGCTGCACAACAGGTGTACTGTTAAAACATGGAAGAAAAATTCCTTAAAAAATTAAGTTTTAACATACATTCTACTGTACAAAAGTAAAATATTTCTGTCACAATTTCTTCAAGTTTAACCTGACTTTTATTTTGACAGGTTACCATAAAGAGTTTTGTTTGTATATGACAGTTTATCTAAAATGAAACGGTCAAATGCTCATGAAGTGACTCTTAGAGCAGCTCTGGAGATGTTGATTCATGTATTTATGTCCTCATTTATTGAGCGGGCAAACACTGAAAACATTGCAAGCGTCACGTGCGCTTCAGTTTGTGTAGTAAACAAAACCACCCATCTGCGCCATTCATTCACACCATAGACTCTAAGATTCACACAGAGACAGGATTCATATTTAAAAGTCTTTTTGTGGCTCAGTATTCACAGACTCTAGCCCATATTGTGATCTGATTTGAGTGAACTGACCTACTTTCGATTTATTCGTCCAGAATTTGGCAAATTTCGTGACATTCCGCATCATACAGTAAATCGTCACAACTTCATATATCACACTGATTCAGACTCAAGTAGTGTTATTGGCTGTTTAAGAATGTGAGATCCTAAGGTGTGACATGCAGGTGATAATGCATGTCCGTGCAGAGAAAGAGAGAGATGGAGAAAAGGGCAGAAATTGTGACATCCTTCTCAAACTAAACCACTACAATCTTTAAAAAAAATGAGTAAATTAATCCCAAGATGGAATGATCTGCTAAATTATTAAACACTGAGGTCAGCCATTATGGAATAACCCAGTTCAGCTTTCCTATAATTAGAGAGAGGCCTAGTGGTTGCCTTGGAAACGGCAGAGTTATTGACCTTGCACAGTGAAGCCATATCGGCTTCAGAGCAAGAATGGAAAAATAACACACAGGCATGAGGGATGTGCATTTATCAGTTGGCCTTTTCCCTCTGAGAGCAGCTTGGCCTGAGCTCCGGGGGCAAGGGTTTAGACACGATGGTCTCATGCGCATGTGCACCACCGTGTGTTGAAACTGAGTCACAGCTGCTTTACAAATGTCTAGATAGGGTGCCACAAGTTTGTTAAAATTTCCAAAGGGTGCCGCGACTAAAAAAAGGTTGGGAAACACTGCTGTAGAGGACAGGATCAGTGAGGAGGTGTCATGTAGGTGATTTGATTAGAGAAATTCATTGTCTCGGTTTGTGCTAATTCAAGGCTAATTATGTTTGGTATAAACAGGTATAAAGGCTTTTGATCCAGAGCCAGGAATACACGTGGGTATATTTCACCATGAGCCGTCCTATAGCAGCTGACTGATACTGACCCTGCGTATGCTGAGCAAAGCGGCGAGGGTCGGGTCCGCCTCAGTCTCGTGTGATTGGACGCTGGATGGAATCAAGGTGAATGGAACACAAAGAGCAGGAGCTTAACCTGCCAGAGGGAGATGAGACACGGTGAGTTATCCTGTGTGTATTTATAAACTATGTCAGTTCTTAAAGGGATAGTTCAGCTAAAAATAAAAATTCTGTCATCATCATTATTCACTGTCATGTCGTTCCAAACCTGTATGACTTGCTTTCTTCTGTGGAACATAAAAGAAGATATTTTGAGAAATGTCTCAGTGTTTTTTTTTTTCATTGTCCATACAGTGAAAGTCATGGGTGACCAAAACTGTCTGGTTACCAACATATTTCAAAATATCTTCTTTTATGTTTCACAGAAGAAAGTAAGTCATACAGATTTGAAATGTCTTTAGGATGAGAAAATTTTTTACTTGATTGACTAAACTGCTGATATTTAACCAGTTTGAGATGACCAATATCTGCTTTAGTTCCTCCTTGTATCAGTTTCCAACAGCTAATATCCATTTTATGGCTAAGATATTATTTTATTCAATTAATTAAATATATCATTTAAAAATATTAATATAGCATATCAGTTTATTTGTTTTTCTTAAGTGTTGTTTTGATAAACCTTGGGTATATTTTGCAATAATGATGAGTTGACTACATAATCCAGCATATTACACTAACAATTTACCAAATTAATGATTTTGCACTATTTTTAGATCAATAATCAAGCAAATCTGTGACATTTTTGTACTTTTCTCAAATTCATGTAAAACTTTTCACCCAAATTGTTATTCAGATACCTTAATAATAATAAATATTATATTAAATACAATACATTGTAATTTTTTAAAATAATAATAATAATTATTATTATTTTAGAATGTATTGTGTTTTTTATATATCGGAATAACAATTTGAGTGAAAAGTCTTATCATTTAGTTTGAAAGTTGTATTAT
>NW_015540871.1:258585-266677 GCF_001515605.1 Sinocyclocheilus anshuiensis | reverse complement strand
GTGTTTTTAATTATTTTTATGGTAATGCCAATTATTATGAAGTATTCTATTTGATTAAATCAAAATAGAGGTGTTTTCACGAATTGTCACACTTACAACTTACCAAATAAATAATTAAATGGACATGGACATGAAATACTGAGTTGCAATTATTTAATTATGTTATATGAAAGAGGCTGCAGAGTGATAAGAGAGACATGACAGTAGCTAGATTGGCTACCAGGTACAATGGTCAATAATACAGTGTAGCGTCATTATACAAACATATTTGAGCCCTCTATGCTTTGACTTATCAATCAGATTCAAGTATATTATAAAATCAAATATAAACATTAATATAACATTTAAACCATTATAAGGAGTCATTACAGTGCACATATGCAAGAAGCAAGAAGTCTTTAACATCACCTAACTGAATGCAATTGTAATCCAGAGTGCCTGATGATTCATCCAAGTGTGTGAAGTGTTTTACGATTAGATGATACGATTAGATATGGAATATGACAAATAGAGAGTGAGATTATAGTGCAGGAGAGAGAGAGAGAGGTACAGAAGCCAGATGGGGCCACTGTGTAGCAAGGGACAATTCAGGACACTGAATCATTACGACAGTCGATGGATTGTCTCGGACCAGTGTGTGTCATTGAGGCAGAGTGTGTGTGTGTGTATTTGTGTTTGGAGCGTCCAAGCACGTGTCTCTCACATGTGTTGCCTCATGGTCGTGCCCTCCCCCCAGACGTTCAGTTGCTGCATGCGCACCACCGCACACACTATCACACACAGTTTCAGGGCCCTATGGGTCAGTTGTGGGATTATTATGCAGCTAGAGAAGTTTCAGATGGTTCCCTGAAAGGCAGATTTGTCCTGCGACCTACCTCGCCTCGACCAGCCATTTAATTACGCCTCTGTAATTTGATTAGCAGAAGGCACGCGTGAGTGAGCATTTAAAGGCTTATTCACTGTGAGTGTGCACGTTCATCTCTCAGCGCCTCAGTTCCTCTCTCCTCAAAAGCATGTGCGGGAATTAAAAAGGAGGAATTGGAACTTTGACGTGGATTTTGGTTTGATGTGTCATCAGCTCACGTGTAGATTTAGCCACGAGATTCAAGAGGATAGAAACTCTCATTTTTAACATGTTCGTACTTAAAGAAATGCAGCATCTGTTAAATAATAAAAAAAATTGATTTTCTAACTAGATGTGTGCTAAAACTATGCAGTGAGGTGCAAAAGTCTGAGGAGATTTGGGAATAATATTTCTTTGATTTAAAATGTTTGAAATCATAAAACGTCTTTTAATAAAATTTTGTTTACAGATTTCCACTGTATATTTGCATGCATAAAAAGGTAAACCAGCAAAAACATTAATATTATCAAATAAATGTTATGACATAAAATTAATATGAAATATTTAAGATTTTTCACATTCTCATATTCATGTTAATAAAACACTCAATTTGTTATGCTAATAATAATAATAATAATAATACATGTAATAAATGAAAAATTAACAACAACCATAATAGTCATCATTATCATCATCATCATTATTGTTAATAATGTTTTTGTTATTATTGTTATATAATAAATTAAATGCATTATTATACATTATAATATTATATTATTATACTAAACTAAATTATTTACAAATAAATTATTAAACTAATAATTGTATTATTATCAATATTACATTATTTATATTATCAATATTAAGTATTATATATTAGGACAAATATTTGTTTAGAATAATGCAAAACAGAAGTATTTTCACTAGTATTTTGGACCTCTCTGTATACCAAACATAATGTTTGTGCATTGAATTGATGCACTGAAGATTTATAGTGCTGTGTTCTGGTCTAACACAGTTCTGTTGATGATTTATGCATGAATGTATTAATATGCTAGAAACTGAGCATTGATATCTGAAGTATGTGGAAATGACAACACTGTAGCAGTCCATTTGTATGTAAAGACAGATGACAGATGGTCCTTTGCCTGGCTTAGACAAAAGCAGCGAGAGAGTGAAGAGGAAGATGAGAGGAGGGTTAGTGATGGAGGAGAGGTGGGGCTCACAGGGCTGATGCACAGGAGCCGTGGCAGGAGGAGGAGTGTGTGGAGAGAGAGAGAGAGAGAGAGAGAGAAGTGTCATCCTACCAGCTCAGAGTCCCTGTTACTGCAGATAGATTGCTGACAGCTTGGCGAGAGGAGGGAGACGGCAGTCATGCACATTTTACAGCCCCATTATATCAACAGGTTAGAATATAAATGTTCTTTCTCCATCCATCCCATTCCCTCTGTTTGTTCAGTCGTGTCTGTGGATGTACGGGCAGATTGTCAGTTGGACTTAATACTGTGCTGTCCAATAGAGAAGAGAAAAAGTTGTCAGTGCTTGGGTATCTTGTGTGTGTGTGTATGTGTGTTTAATGAATCTCAAATCCCACATGACTGATAATGCGGGATTGCATTAGAATGTATTGCATTTGATTGTGTTCTCATTCATTTCAGTAATTTGCAATGTTTGCAGTCATGTTGTAGGCTTTGAGCTCAGTAGATTTGTCATGTTTTGGTCATTTGTAATATAGCACTATCTTCATGCAGTAAATAAATAATGTAACACTAGTGTATATACTATGCGTTGTTGTGTTCAGCTCTATAAACACAAGAATTGCCTCGCATCAACTGGACTATGTGCTGGTTCACGGAGGTGTGTCGGGTTCATTTGCTGTACGCTGCTAGTGAGTTCATAACCTGCACATGTAGACAGCGACTTCTGTTGTTGTTCACTACCAACTGAGGAACTTGAAAGTGTTGCTTATGAATTTCATTGTGGTTTTGGAGTCATGAAGGCAGTCACATGAATTTAACGCATGAAACCGTCTTGTGGTTTAGTCTGTTGCTCTTCCTTTAGTTTTGCAAGGCGATGCAACACTGTTGATAGACAAATTATGGCGGTCAGCTGAGGTGAATAATGCAGTGTGAAATTATTTTAAACAGTGCCACCGCGTGGTCACCACATGTATGTATTTTGCCCACTTAGTTAAAGGGATAGTTCACCCAAAATGAAAATTCTGTCAGCATTTATTCACCCTCATGTTGCTCCAAATCTGTATGAATGATACTGTTATGTGTTATGTGGAACACAAATAAGATCATCTGAAAAATGTTGGTAACTACTAAACCAATAAATGTTTTGGTTACCATTGACCTCCACTCTATGAGAGTGACACATTTCTTAAAGTATCTTAATATATATTCCACGGAAGAAAGAAAGTGTTTGAATGTTTTCGTGTTAAAATTGTTTGTCACTTCTGAGCTTAATATGCAGAAACAACTATAGAAAGTCATTCATAGGTCAATTAACAGTCTCTCATTATTGTGTTTGTTTGAACATTCTGACTAGACTGACTCAACCAATGTTTGTCTGTTTGTCTGACCAATGACCGACAAGTGGAGTGTTTGGGCATGATTTCCATTTTCACCGTTAGGCCTTACGATATGTACTGTAAAACAATGGAAATAATAATGAAATGCATGCTACACTATCTTTCAAAAGTTTTTTTTAAATAAATAAATACTTTTATTTAGTGAGGATGCATTCAGTTGGTCAACAGTGACAGTTAAAGATATTTATAATGTTAAAAAAAATGATATTTCAAATAAATGTTGATCTTTTTAACTTTCTATTCAAAGAATCCTGTATCATAGTTTTCCACAAAATATTAAGCAGCACGACATTGATTTTTTGTTACATTTAAAATATATTAAATGAGAAAAGTTATTTACAATTCTAATAATATTTCACAATATTAGTGTTATTACCATATTATTGATCAAATAAATACAGTCTTGGTGAGAATAAGAGATTTCTTTCTTTCAAAAATATTAAAAATCATACCAACCCCAAACTTTCAACGATTGTGTATATAAGAGGCTTTTTAACATTTTAAATTTTAAATAGGTTTTGTAAAATGTAATTATTGTAAAATAGAAATAGAAAAATCATTTCTGATTTTACCGTATACTTATTTCCCCTCTGCTCTTTTTCTCCAGCTGGCCGAATGGAGTGAAGAGAAAAAGAAAGAATAGTCAATGCTCTTTGAAGAGCACTTCTGGTAAGCATTTTGGATCTGGTGTCACTGCAGTCTAGACCTAAACATTTTGGGCCTGTGATGCCCAAATGTGCCCTTTCTGTGTTTCGAGACAAGCAGATTTTGAATGCAGCTAACAAAAATAAATATTTAGATCTTTGAGACTTGTTAAGAACGATTAGTCCACAGTTCAACACTGTCCACAGATCATTTTGGAATAAACTAAAAATACTGTTATCATCTCCTCACACTTTTGATTCTCGAAACTCTTATGACTTCCCAAAACACAAAAGGAGTTATTAACAATATGAAAATCAGTGTTGCTGGAATAGTTTTTCAGGGTTGTAGAGGCAATGTTTGTGTGTGTGTGTGTGTGTGTGTGTGTGTGTGGTCCTGGTATTCCCTACATTGCGGGGATCAAATGTACCTACAAGGATGGTTAATACCAGTCATTTCTGTATTTGTGAGGACATGGTTCCCATGAGGAAAGCAGTTTATAAATCATACAAAAATAAGTTTTTTGAAAATCTAAAAATGCAGAAAGTTTGGTGCGTTGGTTAGGTTTAGGGGTAGGGTTAGGGTAAGGGGATAGAAAATAGAAAGTTTGGACAGTATAAAAACCGTTAAGTCAATGGAATGTCCCCATAAAACATGGCGGAGTCCCTGTTACTGCAGATAGATTGCTGACAGCTTGGCGAGAGGAGGGAGACGGCAGTCATGCACATTTTACAGCCCCATTATATCAACAGGTTAGAATATAAATGTTCTTTCTCCATCCATCCCATTCCCTCTGTTTGTTCAGTCGTGTCTGTGGATGTACGGGCAGATTGTCAGTTGGACTTAATACTGTGCTGTCCAATAGAGAAGAGAAAAAGTTGTCAGTGCTTGGGTATCTTGTGTGTGTGTGTATGTGTGTTTAATGAATCTCAAATCCCACATGACTGATAATGCGGGATTGCATTAGAATGTATTGCATTTGATTGTGTTCTCATTCATTTCAGTAATTTGCAATGTTTGCAGTCATGTTGTAGGCTTTGAGCTCAGTAGATTTGTCATGTTTTGGTCATTTGTAATATAGCACTATCTTCATGCAGTAAATAAATAATGTAACACTAGTGTATATACTATGCGTTGTTGTGTTCAGCTCTATAAACACAAGAATTGCCTCGCATCAACTGGACTATGTGCTGGTTCACGGAGGTGTGTCGGGTTCATTTGCTGTACGCTGCTAGTGAGTTCATAACCTGCACATGTAGACAGCGACTTCTGTTGTTGTTCACTACCAACTGAGGAACTTGAAAGTGTTGCTTATGAATTTCATTGTGGTTTTGGAGTCATGAAGGCAGTCACATGAATTTAACGCATGAAACCGTCTTGTGGTTTAGTCTGTTGCTCTTCCTTTAGTTTTGCAAGGCGATGCAACACTGTTGATAGACAAATTATGGCGGTCAGCTGAGGTGAATAATGCAGTGTGAAATTATTTTAAACAGTGCCACCGCGTGGTCACCACATGTATGTATTTTGCCCACTTAGTTAAAGGGATAGTTCACCCAAAATGAAAATTCTGTCAGCATTTATTCACCCTCATGTTGCTCCAAATCTGTATGAATGATACTGTTATGTGTTATGTGGAACACAAATAAGATCATCTGAAAAATGTTGGTAACTACTAAACCAATAAATGTTTTGGTTACCATTGACCTCCACTCTATGAGAGTGACACATTTCTTAAAGTATCTTAATATATATTCCACGGAAGAAAGAAAGTGTTTGAATGTTTTCGTGTTAAAATTGTTTGTCACTTCTGAGCTTAATATGCAGAAACAACTATAGAAAGTCATTCATAGGTCAATTAACAGTCTCTCATTATTGTGTTTGTTTGAACATTCTGACTAGACTGACTCAACCAATGTTTGTCTGTTTGTCTGACCAATGACCGACAAGTGGAGTGTTTGGGCATGATTTCCATTTTCACCGTTAGGCCTTACGATATGTACTGTAAAACAATGGAAATAATAATGAAATGCATGCTACACTATCTTTCAAAAGTTTTTTTTAAATAAATAAATACTTTTATTTAGTGAGGATGCATTCAGTTGGTCAACAGTGACAGTTAAAGATATTTATAATGTTAAAAAAAATGATATTTCAAATAAATGTTGATCTTTTTAACTTTCTATTCAAAGAATCCTGTATCATAGTTTTCCACAAAATATTAAGCAGCACGACATTGATTTTTTGTTACATTTAAAATATATTAAATGAGAAAAGTTATTTACAATTCTAATAATATTTCACAATATTAGTGTTATTACCATATTATTGATCAAATAAATACAGTCTTGGTGAGAATAAGAGATTTCTTTCTTTCAAAAATATTAAAAATCATACCAACCCCAAACTTTCAACGATTGTGTATATAAGAGGCTTTTTAACATTTTAAATTTTAAATAGGTTTTGTAAAATGTAATTATTGTAAAATAGAAATAGAAAAATCATTTCTGATTTTACCGTATACTTATTTCCCCTCTGCTCTTTTTCTCCAGCTGGCCGAATGGAGTGAAGAGAAAAAGAAAGAATAGTCAATGCTCTTTGAAGAGCACTTCTGGTAAGCATTTTGGATCTGGTGTCACTGCAGTCTAGACCTAAACATTTTGGGCCTGTGATGCCCAAATGTGCCCTTTCTGTGTTTCGAGACAAGCAGATTTTGAATGCAGCTAACAAAAATAAATATTTAGATCTTTGAGACTTGTTAAGAACGATTAGTCCACAGTTCAACACTGTCCACAGATCATTTTGGAATAAACTAAAAATACTGTTATCATCTCCTCACACTTTTGATTCTCGAAACTCTTATGACTTCCCAAAACACAAAAGGAGTTATTAACAATATGAAAATCAGTGTTGCTGGAATAGTTTTTCAGGGTTGTAGAGGCAATGTTTGTGTGTGTGTGTGTGTGTGTGTGTGTGTGGTCCTGGTATTCCCTACATTGCGGGGATCAAATGTACCTACAAGGATGGTTAATACCAGTCATTTCTGTATTTGTGAGGACATGGTTCCCATGAGGAAAGCAGTTTATAAATCATACAAAAATAAGTTTTTTGAAAATCTAAAAATGCAGAAAGTTTGGTGCGTTGGTTAGGTTTAGGGGTAGGGTTAGGGTAAGGGGATAGAAAATAGAAAGTTTGGACAGTATAAAAACCGTTAAGTCAATGGAATGTCCCCATAAAACATGGCGTGCATGTGTATGTGTGTGTGTGTGTGTGTGTGTGTGTGTGTGTGTGTTCTGCTGTAACAACTCATCTCCTCCTCCTCTTCTAGTGAAGATCATCTCTGTTCCAGGGTATATTCCCAGTTACCTGGAGAAAGATGAGCCATGTGTGGTATGCGGAGACAAGGCCACCGGCTACCATTACCGCTGCATCACATGTGAGGGCTGCAAGGTGAGATTTCCAAACACTGAACCACTTCATAATCATAATCAGTCTGTGCTTACTTATTAATTTGCTTTCGTCTGCTCCCAGGGTTTCTTTAGGAGGACAATACAGAAGAATCTTCACCCTTCCTATTCCTGTAAATATGACAGCTGTTGCATTATTGATAAAATCACCCGCAACCAGTGCCAGCTGTGCCGCTTCAAGAAGTGCGTCTCGGTGGGCATGGCCATGGACTGTGAGTGTTCACACACACACACACACACACATGATTGTTTGGCTAAATGAAGAAATACTGTAGATTTCTTTTTTTTATATAAAATTAATAACAATGACTACAGACTAACACAAACCCAAATATTGTTTTATTTTATTATTATTATTATTTTTAGAAAAGTCTTTTTTTATTTTCCAATTTTTTTATTTAATGTTATTTTAGAAAATACTTACTAGTATCTAAAGACGACAGAAAATGTTTCCAAATGTTTTCAATTTTTAAAGTATAAAATATATAAAGTATAAAATGACTGTTTTCACTTTTTTATAGAAAGTTAATATTAATAGTTATTTAT
>NW_015540871.1:254480-258329 GCF_001515605.1 Sinocyclocheilus anshuiensis | reverse complement strand
TATATATATATATTTAAAAATGTATTAATATTTAAATCCTGCTGATTTTTTCCCTCAAAGTATTAATTCAGCACAATCTGATGGTGAGATTTCTGTCTCTGTAAAAATGGCATGAGTCTTTAAATGACATTGTTTCTCAAAAAATTAATATATAAATGTGGCCTTTGAAAAAACATGCTATAATCTCCTTATATATAATAACATTACATAACATTGCCTGTCATTTCCTATTTAGTACTGAGAGTATTAAATGAGTGATTGTGCGAGTGATTCATGTCCCTGGCAGTGGTGCTGAATGATTCAAAGCGTGTGGCCAAGAGGCGTCTGATCGAGGAAAATCGGGAACAGAAGAAGAAAGAGGAGATGGTGAAAACACTGCACGATCGGCCTGAGCCCACAGTCTCGGAGTGGGAACTCATTCGTATGGTGACGGAGGCTCATCGCCACACCAGTGCCCAAGGCCCTCACTGGAAACAAAAACGCAAGTTCCTAGTAAGAGGCCCGGTTGTGTCTGTATGTCTGTAAATATGCAAAGCATTGTAACCTCCAATAACCTCCAGCTATTGTCCGTCTTGCAGCTTTTTTTTTTGAGAATCTTTTCTTCATCATGCCGATTGTGTTTGAATGTCAGGGCTCAAAAAGCACATGTTGCCTAGCAACTAGTGTTGTTACACAGAGTGGTCTGTCAGGATTTGAAAGTTGCCGACAGTAACCAAAGAGCACTAGATTGGCCCTCAAACACTCCGATAAATCAGTTTGAGGATAGAAGGATGGGTTCTTTTGAATTCAGAGTTTGGTTTGTTTGGCTTGTATGGATGCTAGTGGATCGCACTGAGTTTGCTTGAGTTCAGTCTAACCAAATGTGAAAACGGCCTTAGAATGGGTTAAAAAGTATAAACAACTCTCAAAAGTCTGGGGTCTGTAAGATTTTGGAATTGTTTTTTAAAGACGTCTTTCATAATCACCAAGGCTGCAATTATTTGATCAAAAATACTGTGAAAAATACTAGTAATACTGTGAAATATTACAATTTAATATCTGTTTTCTGTTTTAGTGTTTAAAAATGCTATTTATTCCTGTGACAGCAAAGCTGGATGTTCAGCAGTCATTACTCCAGTCTTCACCAGTGCCATAAAATCCTTCAGAAATCACTCTAATATGCTGATTTGCTACTCAAGAAACATTTCTTATTATTATCAAAGTTGAAAACAGTTGTGCTGCTTAATATATTTGTGGGAATTGTAATAATTTTTTTAAGGATTCTTTGATGAATAAAACATTTAAAAGAATAGCATTTATTTTTAATTTTTTGTAACATTATAAATGTCTTTACTGTTACATTTGATCAACCTAATGAATCCTTGCAGTGTAAAATATTAATTTCTTTCAAATAAAAAAAAATACTGACCCCAAACTTTTAAAATGTTATTGTAAAATAGTAGTAATTTATTTATTTACTCTTTTACAAAAACATACATAATCTCACTTATACAAGTGTTGGTAAAATGAAATGTAAATATGTTAAAAATGTGAAAAGCAGAGAAAAAAAATCCTTGGTGTTGAACCTTTTTTCATTTGTAACATTTGTCAGATTTTTTTTTTCTCTCTATATTTGTTTGTCTTTCAGCCAGAAGACATCGGGCAGTCTCCAGCCCCCACATCAGACAACGACAAAGTCGACCTGGAGGCTTTCAGTGAGTTCACCAAGATCATCACCCCTGCCATCACACGAGTTGTGGACTTTGCCAAAAAACTGCCCATGTTCTCTGAGGTCAGTGTCTGTTTTTTCAAATACTGTCAAATATGTCTCAGTTCTCCAGTGGGCCTGAAAAAGCCCCTCCGCAGCTGATCCCATAAATGACGTTATCCCATAAATACACATTTTCATAAACAACACCATGCCGCATTATTACATCAATTGTCAGAGACCGCTGTGCAAGAGCAATTATCTGCTCCGCTCCAGCTGTCACTGTACTTTCTCTAAACCAAAACTGCATGTCAGTGTTTGTGTATGAATGATAGAGACTGCCTGTGTGTTTTCTTAGTTTCAAATCTGCCTTGTTTGCTACCAAATTTGAGTAATGGCCTTATTAAAACATTGGCTGTGATTACAGGCTGTTGCTGTGCTTTGAATCACTTGTTATTTTGCCACTCTAATTGCTCATGTGAACACATAATGATCACAGATCATCACTTATTGACTTGCTACATTGGAGGACATTGAAGCCTCTAAGGGAGGATAAGCGAGGATATTTCATTGTGCTAGGAATTTCAAAAGACAATTTAAAAGAAAAAAGCGCCAGATTTGTCATTGTCAAAGGCATGGCTTCTGTTCTGCCCATTCAGGAAGTAATTCAGATTTCTGCTTCCCAACATTTTAACCTGCCCCATTTTAACCAGGAACACTGCCAACATTTTAACCGGCCCCAATACAAACACACATTTTTAAAATGTTATTTTTTATAATTAATTTATATGTATTACTTGTAAAATTATACATTTAGATTTATACTATTTTCTCTCATTTTAAATACTTTTATGGAAAATAACTCTTTTAAATGTATTGAATTTTTCACACATATACAGTGGGTACGGAAAGTATTGATTTTAGCAAATGGCTGCAATATAACAAAGAGTGAAAAATTTAAGGGGGTCTGAATACTTTCCGTACCCACTGTAAGTATAATTTTTTCATCAAATTAAAAATTACATTTATTATAATTAAACAGGAACTCCTAGACAGCTTTTGCTGGAAAATTATGGCATGGCAAAACATTACTGATTGGTTTTGTTATTTTCAGTCCTATCTTAGTGATGCTATCAGAAATCATTCTTGCAGTTTCAACAATGCTTCATTTATGTTAGCCAGGTTGATTTTTCCCCCCTTATGATAAGGGGAAAAAGCTGACAAGTTGATAACAAATAGCAATCAAATAATGGTTCATCCTTGTTTTTGGGCCTTGAATGATGTCATGCGAGCTGTAAAAGCACAATAATCAATTGTGACCCTGGAGCACAAAACCAGTCTTAAGTCGCTTGGGTATATTTTTAGCAATAGCCAAAAAAACATTGCATGGGTCAAAATTATCGATTTTTCTTTTATGCCAAAAATCATTAAGATATTAAGATCATGTTCCACGAAGATATCTTGTTAATTTCCTACCATAAATAAATCAAAACTTAATGTTTGATTAGTAATATGCATTGCTAAGAACTTCATTTGGACAACTTTAAAGGCGATTTTCTCAGTATTTAGATTTTTTTGCACCCTCAGATTCCAGATTTTCAAATAGGTGTATCTCAGCCAAATATTATCCTAACCTAATACGCCATACATCAATGGAAAGCTTATTTATTCAGCTTTCAGATTATGTATAAATCTCCATTTCAAAAAATTGACCCTTATGACTGGTTTTGTGGTCCAGGGTCACATTTGTGCTTTATTGTCTTCCACTGATGTCCAGCTGCCCTGTGAAGACCAGATTATCCTGCTGAAAGGCTGCTGTATGGAGATCATGTCCTTGCGCGCAGCGGTGCGATATGACCCAGAGAGCGAGACGCTGACCCTGAGCGGGGAGATGGCTGTCAGTCGAGAGCAGCTGAAGAATGGAGGGTTAGGAGTGGTGTCAGATGCCATCTTTGATTTGGGCAAGAGCCTGTCACAGTTCAACCTGGATGACTCAGAGGTGGCGCTGCTGCAGGCTGTACTGCTCATGAGCTCAGGTGAGATGGACTGCCAGCTGCTACAGCCATATGTACTGTAGGTTCTTAAGAATCATAACTATTTAAGGGATAGTTCACCCAAAAATTAAAATTTGATGTTTATCTGCTTACCCCCAGGGCATCCAA
>NW_015540871.1:233172-254149 GCF_001515605.1 Sinocyclocheilus anshuiensis | reverse complement strand
TCACAATTTGAGTTGAATTACTGAAATAAATGAACTTTTCCATGACATTCTAATTTATTGAGATGCACCTGTAAATACTGTTCAGTTTCTTGCACAGACTGATTGTTTCGTGTCTTTACACATCAACTAGCCTCGCGGCGCGGCAGGGTTTAATTTGGTTTTTTTTGTGTGTGTTTTTTTTTACTCCCAAAGCCGTGATTCCCATCCACTTACATTATATGACTGATAGATTGCAACGGTTTGAGTTCAAAATCTTCGTTTGTGTTCTACTGAAGAAACAAAGTCATCTACATCTTGGATGCCCTGGGGGTAAGCAGATAAACATCAAATTTTCATTTTTGGGTGAACTATCCCTTTAATCTTGAGATAGTTCACCCAAAAATGAACATCCTGTCATCACGTCACCTTCATGTTCTTTCAAACCTGTATGACTGTTTCCTTTTCTACCATGACACTGTAGAATTTTTACATTTGAAATTTTGAAGTTATTGTTCACTTATAATCTTGCCCGTCACTGCAGCTTTCGAATCAAATATGGCATCCTAAAAAGCACTGTGAAAGGTTTGATGCATGTGATGAGACTAATGATGTTTGAGCTATAATGGGAAGGAGGTTTATTAGTGAATAATAGCTTTCTGTTGATTCCTCACAGACATATAACCTCAGAAGACATATGGACTACTTTTATTGTGCTTTTGTGCTTATTATACAGTACCATTCAAACATTTGGGGTCAGTAAGAATTTTCTTTAAAGAAATTAACATTTTACTCAGCAAGAATACATTAAACTGATCAAAAGTGTCAGTAAAGACTTTTATAATGTTATACATCATCTTTTTTTCAAAGTAGTGCTGCTCTTTTGAACTTTCTATTTATCAAAAAATCCTTAAAAATGTATCACAGTTTCCACAAAAATATTAATCAGCACAGCTGTTTGCAACATTGCAAATAAATAAATAAATAAATGTTTCTTGAGCAGCAAATCAGCATATTAGCATAAATTCTGAAGGATCATGTGACACTGAAAACTGGAGTAATGGCTGATGTCAGCTTTGACATCACAGGAATAATATAATAATTTGAAAATATCTTACAATTGTAATAATATTTCACAATATGATTGTTTTACTGTATTTTTGATCAAATAAATACCACCTTGGTGAGCATAAGAGACATGAAACATGAAAAAATCTTACCAACCCCAAACCTTTGAATGGTATTGTATATGTAATCAGTTATGTTTTCTTTAATATTGTGTCTACTGATAAATGGCACCATCTGCTGGGTCAAAAAAATCACAGCCAAAATGGCATTACAAATATCAAATTTAAAATATTTCATAAATGATTAACCTTTTTATGTAACATCCATTCATGCTCAAGTGAGATGCATTACAAAAATGCCTGATTTATAACATTTTTAATATAACAGTAGTCTGTTAAAGCCTGCAGTCTAATGATTATTTACTTACCACTGTACAAAAAAGCATTAAAGGAGACATAACACACAGTTTCTGCCAATCTCATGTTAATCTTGAGTACGTATAGAGTAGTATTGCATCCTTCATATCACCAAAGAGTCTTTAGTTTTATCAGATGTATAAAAGAAAGATACAGCTTTACGATTCTCTCCGAAAACAGCGAGCTCCTGGAGGCGTGTCGTGGGCGGAGCTAAAGAGTAGCGAGCACTTATGCGCAGATTACCAACAAAACACAGAAATTTGATGCAGTTTTTCTTACCGTCTGCGGTTCCGACTCTTGACCGGGATCTTTTATTGCTTGGGACCGCTCCATCTTTCAGTATCAAACGATGTGCAAATCCAGCGTCAAACTGGGCCTTCTTTATAAAATATTCGTCACAGAAATTACGGGAACAAATAAACACACGTGCAAAACTCCGTTACTGTCCCGGAAAAACAAACTGCATCCACTGTTCACGTAACGCTGGGTTCGTTGGGAAGCTGAACAAGGTTATCTTTCCCTCACATCCAAAAACACACTTCTTTGGAGACATTCTTCTCGAGCAAGTCCTGTGCAGCGCTGCCGACAACTTCTGTGACCCGAATGAAGCACGTTGATGGGCTGCTCTTGCTCTTGCTCTCGCTCTGGTTGATGTGTGCGCATGCTCTTCCGGGAGAAGAGCACATACAAGGAATTCCGTCCTTCATGACATCATGAAGGGCCAAGCTCGAAAAAACTTTCCGAAACTTACACGAACCCGGAAGGAGTGTATTTGGCACAGAAATACTCTGTCATACGTCCAAATCGTTTTTTTAAACTTTGGCCATGTTTAGCATGAGAATCCAACTCTTTTAACAGTGTAAATAGCTCAGAATGCATGAAATAGCATTAGACCTACCTTTAATATAACACTCATTAAATATTGGTTCTGCATACCAGTTATCAGACACAACAGAAATAACTGTCAAGGAATTTTTCTTATGTGTTATAACAGCATATGGGTTTAAAGCCACATGAGTGTGAGTAAATGACAAAAGAGTTTTAATTTTGGGGTGAACTATCACTGTAACCTTCCTTTAACTTTCCTGTTATGACCACTGACAGCATCTTGACAGCCTGAATTCACTTTAATATTAGTTGAGTTTTCCATTGCACAGATCGTTCCGGACTCACGTGTGTGGAAAAGATCGAGAAGTGTCAGGAGATGTACTTGTTAGCATTCGAGCACTACATCAAACATCGCAAGCACAACATCTCACACTTCTGGCCCAAGCTGCTGATGAAGGTGACAAACCTGCGTATGATCGGCGCCTGCCATGCCAGCCGCTTCCTGCACATGAAAGTGGAGTGTCCCACAGAACTCTTCCCCCCGCTCTTCCTAGAGGTCTTCGAGGATCAGGAGGTGTGACCGAGAGCCACAGGGGAACTTGGGGAGGGAAAAATGGGGGCAAAACTGGTCGTGAATTTGTTTTCGCAAAGCATACCAGAAGCATTTGATTTTTGCATCCTCATGCAATGCCGAACCAGGACATGTACTTTATTTTGCACCATCAGCTTTGTCTGGGATATGTTTTGGGTTGTCGGCCTCCACACCTTTCGACCCGACAGTCACTTGCCATTCAGATTCCTCCCACAGACAGACAAAATGCTAGCATGCATCAACCTACCTCTCATACCAACATACCTCCCAACCTCAGAAGGAGCTTATTTTAAAAGCGTGACAAAGAAACCCACACATTCAAAAGCTGTTTAATAACCTGTTTCGGAAATGCTAGCTGTTGTTGTAAGGACAGAGGAAACTTCTGTGAGCAACATCGAACACCTATATTTGGGTTCTACACGATTAACCTACAAAATAATGCTAATTTTCACTCTGATTACAGTAGTATTTTAGCATTCATCTTCCTCTTTGCACGCATAGAATATCTCCTTTGTAAACATAACTACCTGTGTGCACTTGTACACTCTGTACATACATTAATATGTTGTGTGAACTTCTCATACCTCATATACACCAGCATACAGACATACTGTACATGTAGCAACATGTCCATACATGTATGCTTACAATTCTACCTGCATTAACCTATCCATCTACTTACAATGCAGTATCTACAGTTCGCATATACCTTCCTATCTACCATATCCACTTGTATGTTACTTAAGCTGTACATTTTGTGACCTCATTTTCTGAATAGCCTCTTGTTGCTTTCTGACGTGTGACCCATTTAGCTGTCGTGAGGTATTTCCTCCTGTATTCATCTGTCCTAGTGTTACCCATTTGGACAGACAGATTGATATACATACATATTAAGCCATATGCTGTGGTTTGAGACACATCCATCTCCATATTATGGCCTTCTGACCGCTCGTTGTGCTCCCACTATCCTGTCTCATCAGATGGAAGTACCATATGTTACTACATAGAACTTAAAAGAATACTGTGGTATTATCGCAAAAAACATAGTAGTGCCATGGTACTTCTTTTAGGCGAATATTACCCCTCAAATCCATCCATCCTACCATTTATTTGGACAACATGGGGAGTACAGGATGGTAAATGGTCGTGAAATATTCAGGAAAAAATAAATCCTTGAAAATCAGAATTTGACAGATGGTAATAAAAGCAGAAACTAGGGGTTAGATTATTAAGAGTAGTAGTGTACAGTGTACAATGGGGCTCAAATAACCACTTTAACAAAAGGTGTTGAACAGTTTTCTGTTTAAGTATTTTATATGTAAATATGATTAAATACTAACATTATTTTAGTATTGTCTTTAAAAACTGCATAATTTTGTTTATGCTACAATGTCCATTGTTATTGGAGCAGTCAGTTCAATTTCAGCCATCTTGGCTTTGGCGGTATTTTTCCCATTCAGCTGCTTTAAAAATATAAAGATTTTAAAGGGATAGTTCACCCAAAAATGAAAACACAAAAAGAAGACATTTTGAAGAATCTTGGTAACCAAAGAGTTGATGGTAGCCATTGACTTCCACAGTATGGAAACAAATACTACCGTCAATCAACTGTTTAGTTGCCAACATATCAGAATATCTTCTTTTGTGTTCAACAGAAGAAAGAAACTCTATAGTCAGCATAAAATTAAAATTCATCACATTTGTTTTCTAAATGCATGTTATTGTTCTTTTTTGTGAACCATTCATTCGCGCATAAGTGCATTTTTTGGCACTGTTATGTTTAATCAAAATCACATACACTTATATCACAATCTGTTGCTACTTTAGTTTTACCTAATACAAATTTTTCCCAAATAATAATTTAGTAATTTACTAATTGCTAGTTTGCTGAAAAACTGTTGACTTAATCACCTTCAACAAAACTGAAAATCATAAACAAGCATCGTTGCAAAATGTATAATTTCAAGGACTCTCATTAGTTAGATCTGCAACATTTACAATGTTTTAAAAATTAATAAATGACTTCAAATAAACCTTATTTCTTTTGCAGTGCATAGCGACAGACAGGTCCTTAGGGTAGTACTGTAGTGGTGTTTGTGGCTATCCATTGTTTTGAGAGGGAAATTAATATAGAAATGACTTTTAGCCCCATTGTACACTACATCTGTGCTGATTTTGAAAGTAGGGAACTTAAAATCTCCACAACCTTTTTGCAAGAGGAAATGAGTGTCACTTACCTCTCCATCTCTTCAAACAGACTCTACCTCACCCCTCATCCGTGCGTCGCAGTCTTTTTCACTCACCTGCTCATGCATATATATTCCTGCTTAAACCTGTACATGAACGTGCACATTTACACTAAAAAGTCGCACACGTGTGACAGCAACCTCACTCACGTGTATGTATACTGCTTTCCCTTTCATGATGTGATGTGGGACCAAGTGTCAGTCTTGTTCCCTGTTTCTGAGGACAGTAAGAATGTGCCGGGCTGAATGAATGTCACTGTTCTGTAACAGAGCTAACCGATTGCTTAGCAGATTATTTTGCGTTAAGCAAATGCTGGAGAAGCAGCACAGGAAGATGGCTCCTGCGTAACACAAACCTCAATTTTTCTCAGCCCAGATATGTGGTCCCTGTGCCTCCAAACCTGACCTGTGCATGTGCGCCTGTACATCTCACACAAGAACTTTACATGAACTCTTCCCCAGCAAAGGACAGAGCCGGAGCCCCAAAGCATCCCTTCAAGTAGTTTAACCAGCTTAATTTTTGTGGTTAAGACGCATAGCAGGGTTTCAATGTCCTTTTTGACTGATACTGTGTCAGTATGGCTCCAGGAAGTGAGACGCAGCCTCCATTTAAAGTGACACAGAGGAACAAAAGGGCAGAAAGGACAAACTCACTGTAACTAGCTAAACTCAGGCACGGAGCACCCATGAGGCCATGCATCTGACTCAGGCTCAATCTAACCCACCAGCACTGCAAACATGCACTGCCCACAGTCACAATCTTCTGCACCAGCAAGGGTCAGCTCAGCTGAGCCCTGCCCACAGACCCTGTTCTTGATAACGGGGAATCAGGAAGCCATTTGTTTTGCTGGACTTTTATTAGAGCAGAATTCAGTCCTTTACACCTAGCCAGATCATGAATATGTTGATTGAGACTTTGACTCTTAAAGGGGTCATATCATGATATTTTGAAATAAAAGTTCATTGTACTATGAAATCAGACTGTAACTTTCAGAACTTCTTCCCTTGTCCAAATTTAAAGGCATTTACTGAAGCTATGCAGCAAACATGTATTTTTCTGAATATCAACATATGACCACCAACATTTACGTATTAGCAATTCTTATTTGGTGTCCACTCACTATGACAAAGCAAGATAGGTAATATTACCAGAAGGACTAACGATTAGAGTAAAATGTTGGAAATTACATCAAACTTTGTGCTTTTCCTGGCTGCGTGTAGCACCTACTGCTCTGCAGATCCTTCTCCCAGTGTTAATGGGCATAATTCACCCAAAAGTGAAAATTCTATCATAATTTACTCATTCTCGTGTTGTTTCAAATCCATACAACTTTTGTTCATCTTTGAACACAAATGAGGATATTTTAATATATTCTCCAAATTTGTCAATTTATTTAAAGTCCACACAACCAAAGGTTCGATGCATCAGAAAGTACAAAGACATCCTAAAAGTAATCTATATGAATCAAGAATCAAGATGTGCTTTATTTGTTAATTTAGGATTTTTTTTTACAAATACATACATAGATATCATCAAATATGGTTTTTAACATTTTCTGTAAGAAAAATAAATAAGTAATAATAGTTAGAAAAATGGGAAAGGTAATACCAGGACAATATCCCTTAAATTTACGGATGTTTCCTTTAACCCTAAAAGACAACATGCAATGCAGAGTTCAAAATATGGATAAAACAAATTCATATTTAACAGTGCATTGGGCCCAGTTTTTACAAAAATGATGAGAGAATATTTAAAAAAAAAAACAGACACTTGATGTGTGTTCAGATGATGAATGGAAGTCTTGAAAGGGAATCTGGAAAGACATGAGTAAATGATCCCAGAATTTTCATTTTTGGGTGAAATATTCTTTTAAGAAACATCATTTTGAAAAAGGTTTCAGCACACATTTCAGAGCAGATTGGATTCAGTTTACAGATGAGCACAGCAAAGCCTGTTGCTCATTTCACATGCAAATAAACTGTTTATGACTTAAAGCCAAAACAGCCTGTTCAATGTTAAGGATCAGCAAGAAGATGAAAAACAGTTATTAAAAACTAAATTTTGATTATTGTTGGAGCAAAAAATTATAAGTGGACCTCAGGGGAATTTTTTTTTAATAATAATAATAATAATAATAAAATGTATGATATGACTCCTTTAATAGATCTTAAAATAAGCGAAGTCTTCTCAACAGCCCTCTGGAAAATTCACACGCCCCAATAAATTCCATGTGAAATACATGTCCACGTCTGCAATGTAGCAAGTCATATTTGAGGTCCAAAAGTTCGAGTGTGAAAAAAAAGACCTGCCATTCCTTAAAAAAAAACAACAACTCTGTGCATCTTCTGATGAGGAATGTAAAAAAATAAAAAGACAAAGCACTCATTCTTAAGTATGAATACTTGCTGTATTTTATGTTGCGTGGAAAAAACACATTTGCAGGCTGTGAATTTTAAGTGAGCTGATTGTGACGAGCAATTGTTCAAACAGAGCAAAACTAAAGTTGATGTCAGACACTGTGCTTTGTTGTACGTTTTTCAATCTGAACTGTACTGTGGGTGTGCAAGTGCTCAGTGTGGACAGCCATCGTACTTCTAATGCGTTTACTTGGTTTGACACCCTTCATTAGTATTTACTCTGTCTGTCTCCCATGTCAAGATTGTCTTGTAGTGATTTGATGATGAGCACTTCTGTTATTTCAAACATTCATACCTCACATGTGAACGATATAAGAGGATGAGTTCAACATAGACTTATTAATGTCACTTTTGTGTCAAACACAGCACTTCTCACCTCTCCAGTATCTTAGACTGCCATAATGCGATCAGGCTGGAATGAATGTAGTTGCAGAAGACGTTAAAAACATAGTTAAAAGATGCCAAGATTTTTATCCAGTCAGAAAAAAGACACATCTGCAGCAGATCTGTGTTTCTTTGAGAGGTAAACCACCATCACCAGTACCTCAATCTACAGTATTCAACAGGGTCTAACACACAACAGGACCTCACGCACTTACTTTAAGAAACCATCCTCATCCTCACCACAGGCACCTCACTGGCTATTGATTTGTAAATCCATTCAGTGCAATAGACCAAGGGTACACAACTCAATACCTGGAGGGCCGCAGCCCTGCAGAGTTTAGTTCCAAACCTGCTCCAACACATATACATTGCCGTTTTCAAATAAGCCTGAAGGACTTGATTAGCTGGATCAGGTGTGTTTAATTAATGGAGCTTAACTCTGCAGGGCTGTGGTCCTCCAGAAACTGAGTTTTGCACCCCTGCTTGATTAGTAATATATAGATATATTTTTTCTTCTTTAACAATGATTTTATCTGCATTCTCTCTATCACAAATAGCTCTATATAATGACAAAGACAATGATGCTTGCACAAATGATGTTTGTCTGTGTCCTTTTCTTGCTCGTGAAGCATAATCCATGTGCTTTTACTCGATTTTGAACACTATGCTTATACGGGAAGTTGTTAAGATGCCCTCTCCTTTATGGGTCGGCGATGCACCATCTACTCCAGCAGTGCAGAATTGCTGTTAAATCATCCTTTGTAGCATTGTACATTATCCTTCTATGAAACTGTCCTAGTACAAACCTGTAATGGATGTGAAAGGCCTGTGAGGTTTTTCCCCTACAATGCCTCTCTGTTCAGTGGATTAGTGGGTGCAATGCAGGCTGTTTTTTTTTCTTTTCTTTTTTATATTTCAACTTTATTTGAGGAAAAATGTAACAATTTTAACTGATTCTCAAACCGCTGACCATCATTGGGACTGTGACTTGGTCAATATATGTATTTTCAAGATATTTGCTTTGAGCAATTTATTTGCATGTAACTAATTTAACAAATAAGATCATATTTCACATACAAGAACCAAGTAGAAATGATTAATAAAAAATGTCCTATTTAAAACCAAATAGCCAACTCACCCAAATTGACTTGCTAACTGCTAACATTTAGAGGATAAAAACAGATTAAATGGAAATATTAAACATTCATTTAGCTAATCATTTTATATGTAGGCCTGTTTAGGTTACATATTTAGATATTATCAACACACAGCCATCCTTCACCTGCCAGCCTATCGTTTAGCTGGCAGAGCTGGCGCAGGAATCCATCATTGGGCCCGATCTCCCGTTTCTCTCTCACTGTGGCCACAGCAGCTCGTACATCCATCCTGTGCTGCAGCATCAGGTGTGCGATCACTAGCGCAGCCGAACGACTGTAGCCTTTCTGGCAGTGTACATACACTTTACCTACAGAAAAACGAGAGACTGTGACTACTGGATAACATTGAGCGCCACATATACAGTTCTCAAAGAAACTTTCAAGATTTTAAGGTCAAGACATTCAACCAACAGTGGGCGTGGAAAAAGCAACAGAAAACGTATTTTTTACGAGTTGGCTATTTCATGTAAATATTAATGAGTAGAATTGATGTGTAAGAAATTTGTAGAAACCTAACCCAGGTGCAAGCTAGACGATCCTACGGAAACGTGCGAATGAGAGCGTACAAATCCACCAAAACGCAAAATAGCTACGAATCGCCATGAGAGTGTGTTGGAAAAACTGAAAGGAAAGTCTTAAGAGGAAACCCATTGAAAGGAACAGAATTTGTATTTGTATTCTAATCTAGCCAACAGTCCTCGAATTTGATTGGTCGAACGGCGCTCCAAGAAGGCTGAAATAACAGCCCAGCAGACGTTTCACTGTCTGTATCACTCCGCTTGTTCGCGCGATTTTCTGTTTTGCAGGTTACACATATTACGCCAGTAGGTGGCGAGAAGGTTCTTCATGGGCGAGTCACATTCTTTCAAAAACACTGCTTCATTCAAGCATGACACTTTTCTGAATGGAGTTATTGAATAATTCACTCAAACTATTGGTCATTCGAGCAGTAGCCTAAACACCTTTATTGCGTGTGCCTTGGAAATGCGCCGAGCTTTGGCTTCCTCTGGCGGACAAAAACTGACAATACTGCGTCTAAAATGTAAGTTGCTAAATAACTTATTGTATACGCTCACAATCATTGCTCATGCTAGCGTGATATTACCTACTTTTTTTGTAGCTTATATTATATTGTCTGGATAAAGCAGGTTGCTGTAGTTAAGTGAAAGAAACCCTTCTTAAAGCGTTGAGGTTCATGAAGCATATCCAAGTTAGCAGTGAGAGCAGGCAGCAAGCAACCATTTTATTATTATTAATGATTATTATTAGTGAGTCATTGAAACATTAAGAAGATTGAGGATATACTAAATAGACCGTTCACCCAAAAATTTAAATTCTGTTATCATTTACTCCCTCGTGTCTTTCCAAACCTGCATGACTTTCTTTCTACTGTGGAACATACAAGAAGATCATTTGAGAAATGTCTGTTTGGTTACCAACATTCTTCAAAATATCTTCTGTTATTTTCTGTAAAAGAAAGAAAGTCATACTTGACATTCACTCGTGAGGGTGAATAAATAATGACAGAATTCAACTTTTTGGGTGAACTATGCTTTATCAATGAGTATCTAGGTCTGAAGAGCCAAAAGCAGTACCACTGCCACTGAATGAGGGATGAGAAAAAGATATGAATCATTTTAAGCTTTTTACCAAGACCCTTCAGCTCTTTCATTGCCAAAGCTTGTTCAATGAAATTAGAAGCCTCTTCAAAATATACGCTGAGGTCAAAATGGTCAGTGTCAAAGGCTGGTATCCCATGATAGATGATCCCTGTATCCACATAGAACTCCGCATCCGTATTCACATGCATGTCCGATTGGCCTTCTGCAGCATTGAGGATGTGTGTCACTCCCAGCTGATGCAAACGTGTTACATTTGTAGCTACAGACCTGTTTAGATACAGTTAAATTACAGCTGCATCAGTATGATCATAGAGCATTAGAGGGCGTCCTTCACACATGGAAAATAGGCCATGTTTATTTAAAGGCTTGCCCTTGAGAATTTGCAACAGGATACATGAACATGTTTTGAATCTCAACTTATCAGATAAGAAAGGCTAAACATATGATTGCAAAATGTAAATGTTTGTTGAGCACTGCTGCTTTAATTAAAGAAAAGAAAAAAGAAAAAAAAAACGACACATCTGGAGGCTATGTGCACTTACTCATTTCCTAGGAGTATCCCGGGGTAAACTTCATTGAAATGTTTGGAGGGCATACAGAAGTCTCCGTTTTCATCTGTCAACAGATCATTGAGCTGCTGAACAGACACTTCGTAGTCTGTCATGTTCAGCTAAAGATAAATTGCCTTTCAAGTAGAAAATGCTGTTCCTCGGGCCTCAATGCTGACTTGATTTTCTTTAATCCAGTTCCATCTTCATTGTGTCGCCTTTTAGAGTATTAAATAATGGTCTAGTCTAGTGTTTTTTTAGTCCAATGGTCAGTATTCAGCTTAACATAATTCAAAAGGGGTTCACATTCATCTGTTAGTTGTTTTTGTTGTTCGGCCTAGAGAGAGTTAACTACAGCCAAGCACTCAAAGCTATTACCCTCTTTGTGTGCTTCAAACCACTAGGTGGCATCAGAAAGTCTTGTGTTTTTAATGATGGAATATAGCCTTTAAAAGGATATTTTTAGATGAAATCCATTTGGCATGTTTACATGTCCTGTGGCATGACATGCTATGCGCCATCTAAATGTTTAATTTAAAATCATTTTAATAATTTTATAGTTATTATGCATGCAACTTTATTTTTCATTTAACTTTTATTTATTTGTTTGTTTTGCGTTTATTTTAGATTTTTATTGTTTAAACTAAGAGACCACATGGAATATTTGTAGTTGTAAAAATTCATTGTCACACGGCAGGGACATAAAACTTGTCATAAATATATTTTCCTAAAATTAAGTTTGAAATTCCTGACAATGAAATATAGAGCACATTCAAACACATTAATGAAAGGGTCAAACTGAGAAGTTTGAAAACCAAAGCTAGATTTCAAGACTACTGTTGTAGCGAAGAGAAAATATGCAATAGTTTGATAAATAGTCAAGAAGAATGACTGAGGTTGCAAGCTTTGAAATATAGGATAGACATACATCAGACAATGGCATTTTATTCAAATTTACAAGAGCTTACAAAATCCACATTTAGAATAGGTTACTTATTCAGTCTTTTAAGAAAACCACCACAAAAACCTGCAAGCAAAAAAAATGTCAGTAACGTAAATCTTCATGAAACAAATACTGGGGAGGAAGTTGAAGAACGTTTGGCTGTGAGTAAACAGTGCTAAAAAGGGCTGGTGCGGTCTGAAACAGAGTGGACTGGTAGAATCAGTAGAGGGGATGCAAATTAACTGTCCTAGACTGTCCTAAACATCCCGTCACATCATCTGAGTTCTGGCCATTGGGTCTTGATGATGACCAGGGTACCAGTGTCCAAAAGAGTTCATATATCCTCCAGAGTGGATGGGGGCACCTTTGGTTGACATGGAAACATCCCACAGGGGCATTCCTGGTGAGCATGGTGTTCCGGATGCAGAAGCTGCTTGAAGGTGTTCTCCTTCTGGTCCACTTGATCCATGCTTCATGATCTTTTTGAACTTGGAACGTTTGTTCTGGAACCATATCTTTACCTGTAACATTTGCATTTGGATTAGCATTTGTTACAACACATGTTTGCACCTGTTTAAAAGCATATGGTGAACTTTATTTTTATTATTCATAACATAAGTCAAGCAAGACTGGAAGGAATTATCAAAATACATGTAGAACCATAAGCACTTTTCAGATGGGAAATATAGGGTGATGTTTGAGACCATATATTTAATTAACCATATATTTTATTAACTGATAAAATGTCAAACAGAAGGCCCCATGATGTTACTGTATAAAGTTACAATCAAAATCAGCATTTCACAATAGCTAATAAACAGACAAAACACAGTCAGAAACACATACAAACCGGTGATATTATGAACAATATACAATGTAAATAAAACACCCTGATCACAAAAATAAGCTACATAACAGTTAAAATAATATAGTCAAATCTAATGCATCACACAGAGACTTCTGGAAACTTTTTTTTTTCAATAAAGAGTATGAAAGCAACTTATTTATAAAAGTAAATAAAGTACTAAATTGAACTGTTGTTTTTCTTTTCATTTGAAACCACAATTTACTATAAAGGAACATGTTATCTTTGAAATACAGGTTTTCATAGTAAATTGTAATCCTTTTTAACAACAGCAACATTGCTATTTTATAGTAAAATTACATGTATTTTACACGTACTATTAAATTAATTATTTTTTACTATTTAAGATAAATTAACAAAGCATGAACAGATTTTACTGGACCATTTGTACTTTTTAAAAAAAAAATTTTTTACTACAATTACTAACATTTTAGTTCTTTGTTTTGTTAACTTTTTCAACAGCAGGGAAGTCAGACTTTTTCTTCTTGTTTGTTTTTTTTTACAAACACTGATGTTCAGAATTAACAGAACATCACAAGCAGACATTTTAAGAGTGAATCTGCCAGCTTTGATTCAGCATGATTTTTTTTTCAACGCCAGCTTGAGCTTGCTGTGAGTGAAAAGAGCTTGACAGTTCTTTGGATGGAATAAAACTGTGATCAGTCCAAAATTTTAAGCAGAAATCTCCCTAGCACACAATTGTGCATGCCTTTTTTTTTTTTTTTTAAGAATATATGATATAAACTAGCCTTGATATTATACTCTGGTGTTTTTAATTTCTTAATTGTGTGACTAACGTGGAAAATTCGTACTACTTGTGAATTTACAATCAAAGTCACACCCACAGAATTGTAAAATCTTCTATAATGAAACATAATTAAAGTGATGTGTTCCAAGAGACTTTTAAGCTGGATGAAAGTCCAATTTCCCTTTTAACGTTTTCTCTGCACGCTGACACCCAAAATAATTATTCTAATTTAGGATTTCACAATTGTTTTTTGTTTTTTTATGTGATGTTCCTCTTGCCGCCTTTAGAACATCTCTGTCATGCAGTGATGCCTTTATTTTTATCACTAAAATGATGTCTGCATGTATTACTATCAGAAAATAGATTAAATGAGCCGCCTGTACTAAAAAACAGGAGCAGGTGCCAGAGGCAGCATTCAACGCTTTCTTACTGCAGCAATGACAGAATTTCAATAGCTAATAAAGAGTATTTGGCTCTGCAAACTGGCCACACACTATCACACACACACATCTTAAAGTTTTGATATGTGTCTGTTCTGCTAAATATTTGTCCTGCTGAAAAGATACTTTTTTGTAAATGTCCTCAAGAGAAAACAGTAATAAATACATGATTCATTTCCAAACCAAAACAACAGAGTATTTATACTGTAATTGTATTGGAGGTTTAATATATGCTACACAAAAAATAATACTGTAACACAGTAAGTTATGATAGTAAGAGCATGAATGAAGGTCATAATGTGTTTAAAATAATATATAAATTATTTTTAGACCATAAATATTGCTTTTAGTTTCACTTTCACTCTGTTTAGTTTTAAAAATGTAATAATTCATATCTTTGTATTTGCAACACTACCAGACCCAGACTTTCAAACTATCAATCTACAAAAAAAAAGGCATTTGAAAAGTAGCCAAATAAATGGAAAAACATATTTTCAAGACAGTGACATTTTCTATAACAAAAAGAAAAAAAAGTTTACATCTTCATAACAGATGATTTTTATTTGTTAATAGAAATCATATAAAATTAGTGCCTGTACTTGAAGAAACAATGATTTATGATTAATTACATTTTTCTAGAAGCTTCAGTGTGTCCTTTCATTATAGTTACTGAAATGTAGGGTGAAGTCAGGTAAAATGGGTCATATAAGGTTGGAGTAGAGAGAAGTTCTTAAATTTGTTCGGTAACATAGACATATAGCTTGTGACCAAGGACTGGAAGTCACTAAATGTTGCTGAATATAATACAATAAATAATTATGACTTTAATAAATTGAAATATTGATTTCAGAAATATTGATGCTCTAAAGAGATTAACCATAGAAAGCATGCTTGGCAAAAATAGATAACATTAGATGCATGTTATTTATAAAAACACTGTCATAACAAAAAAAATGTAGAATGCATGTGTGTACCTAACATGGACTTTGTTGCAAGGGAACCGTTACTGTAATAATTATACAGTAAATCACTTTGCGTGAAATCATCAACTATTGTAAATGACAGTTGGATATTTACTTTCTTAATATAAATCTGAACAAAAAAGTTATAGGCCTATTCATACAAACTCCCTTTTATTATATAAAAACAACTTAATCTGAAAAATTATATGAAACACTGCCGTTAACTTTGCGCTCTCTTTGGTTGGAAACAGAACAGAACTAAACAAAACCGGATACTACAGCCATGGTCATATCCGCACTGATGAATCGCATAGTTACTATATCTGCATTCATATATTTATCTTTGTTGTCTAAGTATATGCAATATCTACGTTTGACTACAATTATGCGAGATATGTGGCTGCCACGATTTTGATAATTGAAGCAGATTAGAATCTTCAATTGAAGAAGGAAGAGAAGACTCGTGCTCACTTTTATTTATTTGTTTTTCTTGTTTGCGAAATTGAGGGCGAAAACCATTTGCAGGGTCATATATTACTTTCATAAGAAATATTATTAAGAATAGCCTATATCACACATCGAAGTTGTTCTTATAAACGTGAGCCTACATAAAGTTTTTAACTTGCCTGTCTTGTAAATACAATTTTTTTTTTTACAGAACCAAATTTTTGCTATATTTACAAACACAAATAGGCAAGTAGACGACATAGCATTTTATAACAATGCAAAATAGGCCTCCATGGTTATCGTTTATTTTTCGTTCCTTTGTCCCTGATAAATGGTTCGAAAAGGATTCGAGGCTTTTGATATTTTACTAACATTTGAACGATTTATTTGGGAACGTGCGGTAGAGATCAACTACACTTTACGCGCTACCAACGTTCTTCTTTGTCCATTGTACAATCCTATAAGACACAGGCCTATGCACAGTTACCTGTTGAAGTCTTCACATTGGTTTGTATTGTTCTTATAGACTAGACCCTATAAACGTCTGGTATGTATAGAAAGAATAGCGACCTTTAATTCTTTCTTATTAGCCTATGAACCATTTTGCTTTTCAGAACGGTCCACAAAAGCATGCAGACACACAGATACGCGATACACACATCATGGCGTAAAGTCGGAGTTATTCTCCATCTTTAATTCAGTGCTGTTATATGTTCATACCTGTGTTTGTGTCAGCCCCAGTTTGGCTGCCAGATCAGCGCGTTCCGGCAGCGCGAGGTACTGGGTCTGTTGGAAGCGCTGGTTGAGCGCCTGCAGCTGTAAGCTCGAGTAGATCGTGCGTGGTTTGCGAATCTTCTTCCCCTTGCCGTTCAGCCGTATTTCTCCACTTTCAATGGAACTTTGCTTCTCGGAATCTTGAGTAAGAAGATTAAATATTACATTTAAAAAATAATATCGGAGGTACTAATAACTAAATAATAAATAAAATAAAAAAATAAATAATTTCTCAAAAATGTGTAGGCCATTCTGTTCGAAGAAAAGGTTTGTCAACCGTATAAAAGACACTGGGTTTAAACAGTTATTTTAACTACATTAAATATCTACACGTAGATCTGAAAAAGCAGTTCCTGTGTAATTTGTAACTTTATAGTCAAATTTCACTTTAATGAAAAAGTTATAAATAATTATATAGTAATAAAATGTTGTCATGAAGACTAAAACAAGCCAGTAATTATTTATTTTCCTTTTAAAAAAAAAAAAAACCTTGCAATCCAAAAACAGATTTCAAAGACAGAAAACACGAGACATTAATCCGTGTGTGTGTGTGTGTGTGTGTGTGTGCGGGGTCCGAAAATTACTTGATTTGTTAATTAGAGTCATTAAAGTATATTAATTCATATTGCGTATATATCCAGTAAAGTTTAATAATGTGGCATTACAAAAACTACACGAATGTCTTAGAGTTGAGTAGGCTACAACTAAAGCAAATATGCTCACTCTTAAAATAATCGTTCAATCCATAGAGTACAATTATAGCCTACTTTTGACAAAGTATGATTTAACGATTTAGCATGTGTTTTCCCTCTTCTGTCTTTATTCTGAGCTTTAAATAAGCACTTCTATCTTTTAATGCACCCAACCCGTTTTAAAAATTGTGGAGATAACACTTTGCAATAAGTCTTTTACCCATTTCACAATGGGAATTTTTGTTTTGTCTTCAGAAATCAATCATGAATGCTTCGCTCTGTAAAACTAATTTTCTCAGCCAATAGCTTAATTTTGGCGCAACACGGAATTTAGTAATAATTTTTTTTTGAAGCCGTGTCGGGTTAGGGTAAAGGAAAGCACACTTTACCTGCATCCTCTGCTCTTGAATGACCGACTGGGTTGTTGTGTTGATAGGGTAGGTAAGCTCCGGGGTGGTGATGGGCGGTGGGATAATGGTAAGTGAGCGGGTGGCCGTACGAAGCAGCTCCCGAGGAGAACGCCGCATCGTACTGCGAATGTGCACCTTGATGCAAGCCGTGCACCGGATAATGCGCGTGAGACACACCGGCTGAATGCTGCTGGTGAGACTGGTAGCCGTGACTGAACTCCAGAAAAGCCGATTTTGAGGGGTCTGAAGCCACCAAACTTTCAGACAGTGAAGTCATAGTCATTTTTTAGAGTTATGTCCATTAGACCGATGCACCATAAAAAAGCAGCATCTATTTAGAAGAGTCGTGTGATTTCCATCGCTGAAAGAGCTTCATTAAAAAGATCCATGTCCGTGAAAACGCGACGCTCATGTGTTTGCTTTCGTTTTGACTGTGTATGGGGTCTGTGAAGTTAATCTCAACAGTCTCATCACATACTGGAGTTACTTCCAGAAGTGAGAACGCGCTCTCTTATTGGCTGCACGCGCCGTTCCCGTCATTTCTTTAGACGCAATGACGTCACTAGTGTAATATGCACGGAACATGGCAATTCACATTTTGTCAGCAATGGTTTTGATGTATCAATACGCTTTAAAAAACATTCGTTTGATACGGTGGTTTAATGTCATTAATGCCAAGAAATAAAAACAGGACATTTAAGAAACTTCTCAAAAACTTGAAAGTCTTAATGATATTTATAAACGTTGACAAATAAAATTAATCAGTGGGCAGTGGTTATGCAAATATGTATACAATTGTCAACCAAAATTTATGAGTGACAACTGTGGTTGCCATACATTTATCGTAAATGTTTCAAGCATTAAGGAGGCATTTTGGGACTCACTGTAACATGCCATTCAGTTATAATCTTAATAGGCTGTCTGATAATAAAGTATTTTTTTCACTGAGAAGAATAACATCAGTGATATGGAAAGGCACACGATTAGCTATGAACATTTGTTACAAAATACGTGAACATAAAGACGAAACACTATCAACACACGTTATAAGCCTACTAAAATAATGTAATAAACATTAACTAAACAACATAAAATGCTAATGTCTTTCTACAAAAGGAAGAAACGAACTTATTAAAATGTATTAGCCTAAATAAAATTAAACAAAAAGTGATGGGAGCCTATAAACGAAGGGAATTTTGGGAACTAGAATTAGGCTACTTCAAGAATGAGACATTTTTACTTCTAAAACCTGTAAGACCAGTCCTAGACAATATTATCAACAAAATTATTTTAACCTCCAAAAAATATAGGCCTATTGTTTTTCATTATAGATGTTATGCAAATATTTTACAATAACTTACAACTATTATCTTTAAAAATACGTATTTTTTATCGTGTGAATGTAAGATAATTTGGCTAAGTAGGCTAGGATTTTTCGTTAAAATTACTAACGTTAATATGTTGAGGATAGGCCAGGAAAGTTTCGACAGAAATCCGATTTAGTTATTTTTGGCGAACAGTTCAACAGTTCTCAAGCAAATTATTATTGGATAACGAAATCAGACAAACAAGACAAAGTTAATGCAGCCTCCCACAGCTAATTAATCCGCCTTGTTTGATTTCCGTTAAAACTAATTTTTATCGCGGTTGAGAGGAGGAGGGTTGAAAAGAGCCGCTACTGATGCGCGAGGTTGTTACATGTTTTGGTTGAAGGACACGTGTTCTTAAACCAAAATAGTGACGTGACGAGAGAATTACACAAATTATAGGTGCTTTTATCTTATGCCAACATTCCTCAACACACAGGTACAACCAACCGTCACGACACGCCCAGCCTCGATGCCTCAGTCCTGAAGCCTGCCTGTCCAGACTGAAACCTGACCTTTAATGGCAAAACTCCAGGAAATCTATAGAGAACCAGGCTGTAGATGTGTCATTTGAAAACATGACAATTTTAAATATTTAAAAAATATTTATATTTTATTTATTTAAACCTTATTTTATAATCATATAGACAAATGTTTATTTTTTAACACACTATGGCATGGTGCATTAGTACAGCACTGCAGCTAAAAGAGAATGAAATAGCTAAAAATATTTTAAGCTACCCAACAATTGGTGGTATTTGAGCTGAACAGTATAGGCCAACAGGTCATAATCCTCCATGATTGACTAAGCACTGCTTTAACAAATGTGACACAAAAAGGGAGAGAAGCAGAGGGAGATACGAAGGATAGAGAAAGTATGAGTCTGACAGGGATAAGAGAGATAAGACCATGGGCCACAATAAGAGAGAAAGAGAGGATAGCGCGAGATTCACAGAGAAAGAAAGTGTACACCATCCCAGTCTAATTATGTGTACATTATAGAGGAGAACAAAACGAGCCCCTGAAGTCATAACACAAGGATATACTCTCACTCTGGTTTTCATTCACACTGGGAGAAAAGAGGTTAATAACAATCCTTCTCGTCTTGGGCCAGACTAGCTGGCGTCGTCACTGTGTGTGTCTCTCTTCTGGTGTGTATGTATATTTCTGCACTCTGTTGCCAAGATACTGTGTATTGTGTAGGTGAGTTTATGTCACCAATGATTTGAGGGCAGGTGATAATGCTATGGCACATGTTTCATCTGACTAAAGCTGAAGCCCAGTGCTGACAAATGCTCTCCTGATGTAGCCTAGGTTAACGCCAGTGGATGAGGAGGGAATAAATCACAAGGCCTATAATCGATACTAAATGAGAATGTTAAGGAGAAATTTAAGTACTTTGTTGGAACTTAGTTTGCTTTGAAATATGTGAGATAATAGTAAGGCATGGCAATGATAATTTGTTTAATTGACAGGCAATTCAAATTCTTTGAAGTAGGTTGTAAGTAGGTGTGGATAAGTTGTCCATCAGTTGGGCTAATGATGTCTTGTATAAGCAGATCCTAAAGCACTATGGAGTGATACACAAATATGACATCCAACGCAAAAGTAGGCCTAGGCCTATACCTAAAAGTCTGCTGACACTTGTAATCTTTCCTATTGACAATGCCAGGTAGGTGAATGTATAGTCGTTATTTATTAATTATCAATATATTTCCATCACCCTATTTTAATGCGCATTTTGAAGTATCGCATGAGAAACGAGTAATGGAAACGCCCAATTTCGAATAAAAATCCCTTAATCGCAAAAAAGTTTTTACGCTCGCTTGAGGTGGTTTTTGACTTGTGCGAAAAAGGGTTGACGCGAATAATGGGAGATGGAAATGCATTTTGCGAATAAATTCCTCCAAGCGCATCAAAAAAGTCATGTGACTTTGCGCTATGGGACGGCAAAACCTGACTAACCAGCGGACCGATCTTGTTCCACAGCATCTGAAATGTTGTTATATGGTCATTCGGAAATGCCCGAGCAAAGTCTGTCATCAAAGTATTTCTGTATAATTGCCTCCCAGAA
>NW_015540871.1:230510-232537 GCF_001515605.1 Sinocyclocheilus anshuiensis | reverse complement strand
AGACGTGGCCCACAGAATGGCAGCTTTTCCATCACCCTATTTTAATGCTCATTTTGAAGTAGGCCTACCTCATGAGAAACGAGTGATGGAAACGCCAAATTTTGAATAAAAATCCCTTAATTCTCAAAAAAGTTTTTACGCTCGCTTGAGGTGGTTTTTGACTTGTGCGAAAAAGGGTTGACGCGAATAATGGGAGATGGAAATGCATTTTGCGAATAAATTCCTCCAAGCGCATCAAAAAAGTCATGTGACTTTGCGCTATGGGACGGCAACACCTGACTAACCAGCGGACCAGTCTCATTCCACAGCATCTGAAATGTTGATTTGGTCATTCCGAAATGCACGAGCAAAGTCCGTCATCAAAGTATTTCTGTATAATTGCCTCCCAGAAATGTCTTACACGACTGCGTTCCCAAACAGCAGCATCCACCTCCGAAAGCAATGAATGTTCATTCATTGTGTTTCGTCTGCTCGCTCTGAGGCGCAAGTAATTTATTATATATGAAAATTATTATATTCTCCTACTTTTCTTAGTGATTTATAGTGCCAGTTTATCAGGAAGTGACGATTTTGTTCTCTTTGACTTGTTGGATGGAAACGATGCTTGTTCGCAAATGTTTTATGCGATATTCCAGTTTTGCAATTCGCAACTTTGGATGGAAACCCCTCTCGTTTATCCTTATAGCCTATTAACCTGTTTTAAAATACGAATTGTCCAAAAGAGCTAATTTTAAATTTCAAAACCGCATTGAAATTTAAAAATTGATTATATATATATTTAAATATTTTAAACATAAATTGGCCTGTTTATTTATGAGCAAAACAAAACTGACCTCTGCAGTAGGAAAATAAAGAATCCGTCCCGCGACGCGGACCATAAACCTCTTCCGCAAACAGCTATTTCGGGTATTACCTACCAATTTCGTACAAATTAGCCACCTTGTAAAATATGTACGAATTGCCCTGAAATCGGGCTTATATTACTAGCGGTTTTCAAACGTTTTAAAATAAAATTCACTCAAAAAGGCGCTTTTGTTCTGGTTTTTATCGCAAATGATAAAATGAATCGAGGAGACTCGATTAATCTGCATGCTTATGCACTTGCTGACCCAATAGACGTAGCACAACGTCCTAAAGATTCCCTTTCAAGGGAACTTCGAACTGTGTCCTCTAGGGGTCGCTATGGGGGAACACCTTCAGTGTGACCATGTCTGAAGCATATATCTAAAAACAACAATAACATTGGCCTGCGACAGCCTATGACATCATTACCCTGCGCGATCACAATATAAAAGGGCGCCGGGAGAACACTTCATCCTCTTCTTCATCTTCACTGACCGTTTGTTTATGTTAGCGTTAAGCTAAACACGACTAGGAGTGCATGTTTCTCGCCAGAGGCTTTGCTCTGATACCTGCAGTTTCACACGGCCCGTGTGCTGTGTGTATGTGTGTGGTGAAGAGCAAGCGCGTTCAGCTCTCAAGGGAGTTGGATGTGCTCTGCATTCATTGCTTATTTCTTGTGAGGGATAAGCATGAATTGAATGCGCTCGTTTCACGAGGAAGCGGCTTGTGCTCATTGTGATGCATTCGCGGGACTACTGAGGGGGATGTGAGTATTTCAATATTTATCCGAGTTTGTAGATAGCGTTTGCATGAGTGCGTTCGCCTCTCGCTGGAATAGCGATGCATTCGTGGCAGCAGTTGAAATCCATAGCGACCCCTAGAGGATGCAGTTCGAAGTTCCCTTGAAAGGGAACGTCTCAGGTTATGTATGTAACCATGGTTCCCTGAGTAGGAAACGAGACCCTGCGTCCTCTAGTTTCCCTGCCATGCTTCGGACGCAAGCTTCAGATGAAGAAGCGGATGACGTGTTCTCCGCCCTTTTATACTGTGATCGCGCAGGGTAGTGACGTCATAGGCTGTCGCCAGCCAATGTTATTGTCGTTTTTAGATGTATATGCTTCAGACACCGGTCACGCTGAAGGCGTTCCCCATAGCGACCCCTAGAGGACGCAGTTCGAAATTCC
>NW_015540871.1:225902-228706 GCF_001515605.1 Sinocyclocheilus anshuiensis | reverse complement strand
ATTGGCCGGCGACAGCCTATGACGTCACTCCCGGTGCGACTATAGTATAAATAGGCGCCGGGAAAACACGTCATCCTCTTCTTCGTCTTCACTGACCGTTTGTTTATGTTAGCGTTAAGCTTAGGAGTGCAAGGAGTGCATGTTTCTCGCCAGAGGCTTTGCTCTGATACCTGCAGTTTCACACGGCCCGTGTATGTGTGTGGATGTGAGTATTTCAATATTTATCCGAGTTTGTAGATAGCGTTTGCATGAGTGCGTTCGCCTCTCGCTGGAATAGCGATGCATTCGTGGCAGCAGTTGAAATCCATAGCGACCCCTAGAGGATGCAGTTCGAAGTTCCCTTGAAAGGGAACGTCTCAGGTTATGTATGTAACCATGGTTCCCTGAGTAGGAAACGAGACACTGCGTCCTCTAGTTTCCCTGCCATGCTTCGGACGCAAGCTTCAGATGAAGAAGCGGATGACGTGTTCTCCGCCCTTTTATACTGTGATCGCGCAGGGTAGTGACGTCATAGGCTGTCGCCAGCCAATGTTATTGTCGTTTTTAGATATATGCTTCAGACACCGGTCACACTGAAGGTGTTCCCACATAGCGACCCCTAGAGGACGCAGTGTCTCGTTCCCTACTCAGGGAACCATGGTTACATACGTAACCTGAGACGTTCATCCTCTTATCCATCTTATGGAAGGTAAGCTAATCAAAATTTTAATGCAGGCGTGGCAACCCACATCTAAAATAAACATATCCTATTATTATAATGCACAAGTCCTCGTTTATGTAATATTTCATGTGTTTCTGTCAAAATGTAGGCCTACCCATTTTAATGAGGTAGTTTGACAATCACAACCTTTTGTTTTCAAGACTAAACAGGAAACAACTTAGATATAGGCTAATTTATTATAAAGACGTGAATTATTTGCTGGCAAAACCGCAGGTATTAACCTATTATTGTTTTAGAGTGTTCTCTTTAAGTGAAAATTTTCAGTTTTATGTTATTGATGCTGTCCGAACTGAAGAGTTAAATTGCGAAGCATGTGGAATGTAACAGTTAGTTACTTTTCGTGAGTAAAACAATCAAATCTTGCATAAAAATCAATTTTGGATAAAGATAGATAGATAGATAGATAGATAGAGACAGACAGATTAAGTAATTAATTCTAATGATGTCGGCATGTGAATACAGTTGGACCAGTATATTTTATGAACGATTTATAAACAGATGTGAAAACATATCTCGAGCACAGTTTGGTAATTTTGGAGTGTGCGTTTTTACGTTTTCTCGTTAAGAGACCATGCATTCCTAAATATATATAGACCAAAATAATAGATCACTTGTATAAAAGCACTCCTTATTTTAAGTTATAAACCAGAAATAATCTTCTAATAGGACTAATACAGTAGTTGTATAGTAGAATGCCTTTTCCCAAGGCACTTGTTTGATTTAACCCTTTCTCCTTGAATGAGTAAAAAAAACGGATTTTGAGTACACTGTGAGTGTTTACAAAAATGAGCATTGAATATAATTTTGTACTAAATTTTAAAAAATGAAATAAAAAATACACACAATACAATACAAAATTGATATTTTCTGACCCTCTTTCTGCACTTTCAGACCACAGGTTGTGCATTTCAAGACTATTTCAATGCATGCTGATGAACTTCCATAAATTATGAAGCACTTTGAATGACCAAATGACTGTACACTGTAAAAAAAATAATTTTGCCATATTTTTTGTAGACATAACACATTTTTTATAAATTGTCCAGACAACAAAAAAATTTAAGTTTGTTGGCCACCAACTAAGTTGAAAGTTGAATGAACTAGTTTAACTGTTGTTTCAGCTCAAAAAGGCATGTTGCAACAACTGCATCACACTGAAAAAAAAATTAAGATAACAAAACATTTTAAGGCAGCGGGGTAACAAAGTTTTGTAAGTTGACTCAACAAATTGTTTTTTACAGTGTAGTTTCCTTAGGTCTACTAATAGGTCAAATTCAATCTCTGACACAATAATCACTGGCCTCATGCAACAGACTTGAATGATCATCAAGCACAATTCAGCTTTCCTGGGAAATGAATGACTGACTTAACCTAAATGGCAATTAGTTTGAACAAAAGTCCAGATATTCAGTCTTTTGTCAATGCTAAATGGCAAAAGTGAATTTGAGAGGTATCAGCATTCAAGACTGACCTGGAGACTCTGCACCTCACTGGTGTCTCAGATGCCTTTACCTGTCAGTGTAATTAAGGTGCTTGATGAGCATGTTTCAGTCAGTGAATGTGTTTTAAATCTAGCTGCAGGGTTTTGGGTGGTTTAAGGCACTGCTCAAACTGGGCGGTGCACCAGAGAGACAGATTGTCTCCTTCTGTCTGGCAGCTGCCAGCAACATCAAAGGTGTTGATGTGAACTCATTTTGCCTTTGAACATTGCCGAAGTTCTCTCTCTACCTTACACTGTGTGCTCATTTTATTTCTATCTTCTTTCTCCCTCTCTGTGATCTGCCATCTGGGAGCAGGCTCTGGCAGGTTTACCCAAGCCTGGGGCAGTTGTATAGAAAGAAAAGAGGGATGTGTGGGTAGATGGCAAAGCAAGACTGTGAAGGGCACTTCATTTGGGAGAAAGGTCTGACCTACCAACCCCGAGGATAGAGATGATCTGTGCTTATCATTCATCCATCCATCCATAAAACACATCTAATTATATGTCTATAAAACACCTGTCAATCCATATATCCATCCATCCATCAATCTATCCAAAATATATTGCTAAAATATATTTTTGAAAGTTTTAGTTACACATATA
>NW_015540871.1:224625-225887 GCF_001515605.1 Sinocyclocheilus anshuiensis | reverse complement strand
TATATATTAGAATCATATTTTAAAACAAATAAATTTAGCATTATCCAAAATATACTGCTAATATATATATTTATCAGGGCTGTCAGTAGATTAAAAATTGTAATCTAATTAACTACATGATGTGGCTATTAATTAATCTAATTAAATGCAAATTAAATTTGGCTCTGAAAATACCCCCAAAAGATAATTTAAAGCCATTATTGTGTTAAATGAGAAAAGTATCAAGTAGATTTGACAAAAAGTAGCTTTAGAAAGAAATATATAATTTGATTCAACATAAAATGTATTACACAAAATCGATTAGGCTACGTCGACCTAACATAAACTATTGAACATAAAAGAAGATAATTTGATTTACTTTGAAGATAAACTGAGCAACATCTCAGTATTTTTTGTTCATACAATGAAAGTCATTGCCTGGTAACCAAATCTGGGCTACATTTCCCAAAAGCATGCCACAAATGGTCTCTACGAATGGAAGCCTACGATGCTTTTGAGAAACGCAGCCCAGGTTGGTTACCATTCGGCTGATTCATTCAAGAATGAAGTAACCGGCTCACTTTATGAATGTGATGCTGTGTGTTGCTCAGAGACGCACAACAGTTCTGCAGGCATTATAGGTAATATTTTCGTTGGCAAAATTGAGCAAAAACAGACAATATTGTATCTAAAATATAACACAATATTAACTTTACCGAACTGTTGTATAAAACCATATTTGCACTCGTGCTATTCGAGACAAAAACAACACTCTTGATATTGCTCTCACTGCTCGTGTGATATCACTTATCATATGATATAAATATGAGACAAAAACTCATACAGGGCATTTTTTCCCCAAGATCTTAAATTTTAAGGGCATATAACTTAATTATAGGCTACATCATGCAGTGAGTTGTTGCCCTGCATCATGTTTGTCAACAGTCAACAGTATGAAATGTAAGATGACGTAGAGGTCTGGGGCGAGGTGGATACGTTAATTGTGTTAAAATATTTTAACGTAACTAATTAATTAAATTAATGCGCTAAAACGACAGCCCTAAAATTTATATATAATATATGTTTCTATTATAAATATATTTCTGAAAGTTTTAGTTACATATATTTCCTAATATATTTTGGCTATTGGCCAATCTTATTTTTTTTCCTTCTCTCTCTCTCTCTTTCTCTCTCTCTCTCTCTGTTGTCCACATTATATATAAAAACATTTAACAATAAGGTTGATTCTTTTCCCCCCTTACATGTTGTAATATATACTGTGT
>NW_015540871.1:169871-224170 GCF_001515605.1 Sinocyclocheilus anshuiensis | reverse complement strand
TATATATATATATATATATATATATATATATATATATGGCTTAGAATAGATACATTTTGAGATAATGAATTATATTTTGCATAAGCAATTCATCCCTTTAAAAAAAAAAATAAATAAGATAGACAAAACCAATACATTGCATAAAAGAATCTCTGAAGGAAAGCAGAGCTGTGACTACGCATTTCATTGCCTTGATTTTCAGATGTATGTAATTCCTAATTGATAAGATTGTGCATGTTTTAACACTGTGGTACAACCTTGAAGAGGTTCCCATATTTTTCCTTGGCAGATCATTTCTTACTAAGACAATTTACAAAGTATTGTGTAAGTGGTAATTACTTAAACAAGTGGTTCAAGATACAAGTCAAGTACCAAGACCAAACCCTTAATTGCCAGTAAAAGCATTACAACAGTGAACATACAAATGACGCTTGATAGATTTATAGCTGCAAATATTATCTGGATGTGGACTGTCTGGAAGCCTACAAGTAATTTATTTATGACAAGATGTGTTTGTTCATTCATTGATTGTTCCTCTATTTAAATGCTTACAAAATATTAGAAATACCATATGCATTTCTGTATTGCTTTTTTGCTACTCTGACCAGGAACATGGAAAACTCGCTATTAAATATAATTAATGACCTTAATTATATATCAATTGTTTTTCTTATGCCAGGTTTGTTAAAATTAATAATTGTTGATCAGAAGATCTTCTTTATCCACAAGCATAGAATGTTTACAGTAAATGCAGGGAAATGTCAGATTGTTTGGGTACAGTACACATTCCCTGTTCATGCTGAACTGCTGTTAGTCCTATTGGGGATTTCAAATGCTGTTGTAAAGGTTTTGAATGATATCCAAGAGCCACATCTCTGTAACATTCAACTGCTCCACACAACTCTTACAAATAATCTGCCAGAGGAATGTAGCCCAGCTACTCTGGCCGATTAGCCAAATCCGCTTTCAGCAGTGGGTGTGTCTGTGTCCCGAGGCTCCAGAGAGGAGACTCAAAAATGCAGGAGAATCAAAGATGGAAGATTCACACCTCTGCAAGGAGGAAACACCCAGTAGCCACCTTGCAGGTGGTAAGAACTTAATCTCCCAGCACACACCCTCTCGCGTACTCATTTTTAGGGTCATCAATCATTTGTGGGCTAACATTACAGCTGAGTGTCAAAACAAAAACGTCATGTAAGAGGATAAGAGCGGATTAGAGGAAGATGGACTTGACGTTTCATTTCTAGAAACAGAAAACGCAAGCACGGGAGCTTCTGTTATTAAGGATTTGGTCAGAATGTAACATTGAATAATTGTACAATAATCACTTCTTTTTCATTTGATCAGTCTATTGTCTTTAGGACTTTTTTGAGCCATTTTTGGTGAATAGGCCATATAGGCCAGACTTTTTGTTGTTATAACCATGGCTTTGCGATAATGTCAATCTCTGAATTCAATTTGACCCATTTTCACATATTCTTCTCTATGAAAAAAGCTCCAAAGTGTTTTTCTTTTCAGCAATGCCATAGAATAACCATTTTGGGTACCACAAAGAACCTTTCATTGAACAAGAACCATTTTTTCAGTCTGAAGAACATTTTAAAAATCTAAAGAAACTTTTACCATGAAGAACCTTTTGTGTGATATAAAAATTCCATGGAAGTTAAAAGTTCTGCATGGAACCGTAAATGCCAATAAAGAACTTTTATTTCTCAGAGTGTACCCTCATTGCACCCTTAATAGCAAAAAACTAAAAAATTATTGGAATTTTAATGGTAAAATGTTACAGTAAAAATTCAATTCAAGTTTATTTGTATAGCGCTTTTCATGATACAAATCGTTGCAAAGCAACTTTACAGAAAATTAAGTTTCTACAATATATTTAGTAGTAGCTTATCAGTGGTGACTGTCAGTTAATGTACATATGGCAGAAATGTACGGAAAAATCAATTAAAGACGTAAAAACCCATTAAACGGTTCCCTTATATAGTGAAAAAACATCTAATGCAACATTTAATTTCATTTTACAGTAAAATACTACAAAAAAAATTTTTTTAGAAGTGAAAATGAACAAATCATCGAATTTTCAGTGAAAAACTGTGAATAGACATTGCCAAACATCCCTGCTTGGCACTTCACATTTGATGTTTGTTGTTGAAATAACTGTTTCTATTTAGTTTTTTCTTATTATGTACACTGTAAACCCTGATAAGATAACAGAAGTGAGTTTATTTAGTTAATAAACTTAAAAACTGTATGTTTTCAGAAGATAAATATGTGGATTACATGCTACATGTAATGAAAAACTTTCTGGCAACTGATTGCCTCAAAAACATTGAGTACAACTAACTCCATTAACTTGAGTAATGTCTCTGTGTACAAGGCTATCTGACTAAAACACTAAAATTACAAAATGTTAACATTTTAAAACAACATGAAATCATTTCCTTTCACATTGAAGTAACACGTTTACTACACTGTTGCTAGTGATGAGGTTGGGCGCATATTTATATTTTCATAAAAAAATTTGAGCAGACAAGTGTCACTCATTCAGAATATGGGAATCTCCAGTGTCAGCCCTTCTGCGGTTTGGAGCGGTTAGCCAAGCCCAGGCCCGGATCGACGGGGGTTCAAATGATAGCAAAAGCTCCCGCACTTGAAGCTGTAATAATAGCATAGTGGCGAAACAGATCTGGCAAACAATCACTGGAATGTCTCCAAGATCTGGTTCATCAGACTCCTCCTGAATAGATGTGTGAGAGAGAGATATTAATCACCAACTACTCTATAGCAAGTTCATTTTTTTAAAACCCATTTTATGATTCATTTCTGTTCAATTATATACTGCAGGTTAGCAGAAAGCTAAGTATATGGTATGAATTTGAAGAACTAGAAGGTATTTATTTTTTTCTATGAACTAGAAGATTTTATAAACAGTTATTATACTGTTACAGTACAGTCATATTAATAACATTTTTGTTTCATATTAATTTTGTTTAGGCCAGATAGCATGGTAAGGAATTAGATATTTTAACAGGTGATTACAAATCTGAGCAGGTGCTGGGTTGAGAAGTTTAAGTAGTACAAAGGTAAAATCAAAACACTTTGCAACACAGCACATTTACTAAGTAAAGAAAAATGGTCCACTTCATATTAATCAAACAGTCAAATCCCATACTGAATCTCGGTGAAAAGGTCATATACATGATAATTGTACATTAAACTTAAACACTCACTTAATGTCAGCCAATATAGACATATTATATTAATAGGCAGTGCAGAAATCAATAATACAAAGCCTAAAAAAGCCTTTTATAAACAGAATTCCTCAATTAAAACGTTCTTCAGTAGAAGACTAAAGATTGTTTTTAGCTACACCCATGGTCCTTGGTGATTCATGCAAGTCAGCTGGTGCCTGGTGATATACTGAGGTCTTCTGAAACAAAACGACTGGTCTGTACGAAACCGAACATTATTTACAACATTATTACCTGTAATCCAGAGCCTCAGGCAGTCCTGGAGCTCACATTTTGTCATATAATGATGTACAGTACTTGTCAAAAGTTTGGAAACATTTTGATTTTTAAACGTTTACAATGAAGTCTCTTCTGCTCATCAATGCTGCATTTATATGCTCAAAAAGAGTTAACTTTACTTAATCTATTTAATTACTTTGAACCTTTGGGTTTACAATGGGTTACATTTTATGTTGTCCAATTATTGTTAATTGCATTATATTTAGTGTCGTGTGTTACCATGATGGTGTTTTGTATTTGTGTGCATGACACAGTTCTACATGTGATGAGCTTTGATTCATCATGTGGCTTTCTTGGCTGTTTGGTGGTTGTCAGTGTATTATAAAGGTACAAAACAGATTTTAGTACTTCAGTAGGTTGGCATATTAACATTATATTAGTTCATTAAATGCATGTTTTTACTGTAAATTTAAGTAGTAAAAGCTAAAATGTTGCAACCATATTTTTCATGATGAAGTTCTGGCAACCACAGCTGTCGGATTTTTACTATAAATTTCACAGATTCTTTTTTTTTTTTTTTTTATCTGCTCGTATTAGGCCCGCAACTTACTCCAAGCAAGTATGTAAACAAACGCTTCCAAAAATTATCACAATGCAATTGGTAATGCAATGCAAGTGCAGGTGCGTTCTCAGCTTTGCCACAAGGGGCTTTATAGGAACATTAGCATGAACGGTCTATGGTCCGTTCCAACCAATAAAATAACACAAAATAAAGCAGCAGTCCTGTGGGTGAGGTCAGCTTCTAAAGATGATCTCACACAGGCATACTTTCCAAATTTTTTTTTTTTTTTTTTTTTGTTATTTACTGTCTGTGTAATTCACAGTTTTTTAGGACAGGAGGATTTAAAAGGTTCCACCTGTTCTGAGTCTGAAAATGAAGCATACATTTTGATGACTTACATCAATATTACACTTTTTGCCCAATGAAATGCTCTGTATAGAATGAGTAGCAAATCACTGGTTGCTGTCTATTAACTTTTTCATTTCTTTGGATGAGACTTCAGCATCAAAAAAAAAAAAAGTAGGAAAGGAAAGGAAAAGGGATGTAGGATGTAGGGATTGTAGGAAAGAGATGGGATTTAACTGGAATAAATGATTGGAGAAATCCTGCATAACAGAGAGAAGTCTGTCCTTTCACCAGAAGACTGAGTTATGACATTTTGATTACAAATTATGTGGTAAAAAAGTTTGTTAAAAAAAAGAAAAAGAAACGAAAAATGCATGAATCAATTACTGTAAGATCAGTTACATGCATTTAGGAAATAGACAAAGCAATTTCATGCTGACTTTAAAGCCTTAACCATGCATTGGCTTACTGGGAATATGGGTTTAGTCTCAGCATATGAATGAGTATGTTTATATATATATATATATATATATATATTTATATTTATTTATTTATTTATTCATTTATTTAATCAGGCATCACCTTGTTAACCTATATTGCAATAGCAGTAATTGCAAGAATTAAATTATGGGTAATGCTACCACACAATAGATTAAATTACATCTTAGATGAAGACTGGCCTAGCTGACAACTGAGTCTGCCAAACACAAAACCATTAAACTCATAAATCAGTACAAAGAAAAGACTGTCCACACTTAGATAAAGATGTGTTTCTGCATAAAGATATCCTGAAGAAAACCACTAGAACAACAAAAGCTCTCAATGTAACTACAATGTAACATCTGACTTCATTTGATTAAGTAACTGCCCTGCCAAACATCTGCTGTTGTATCATTTTCATTTATATTACATTGTCAACAAACTGCCAGCTTTACAAAACTATCTGAGAGTCAAGTGTCTTTGGTCCAGAGTATGTTATAATGTCATCGGTCAAAGTATCTTCAAACTGGGTAACTTTATCAAAGGAAGCGATTGTACATGGATAAAAAATTCCAGTACAACAACACTTGTCTTAAACAGGATTACTTCACAAGCAGCTACTTCAATAGGCACTTCACTTACTCCAGTTACCAAGGAAGATGTTTCAAGAATTGGCAAGAGTCTTTTTGGGGTCTCTGGAGGGCTTTACCTATATTAATGGTTCAAAATCACAATTAAAAGTTTTAATTTGCATTTACAGAGGTGAGCATTTGTGTAAAATATTTTAAAAGTACATTTATATGATTTGAAGACACTCATTTAGCAAAGACCAGTTGAGTAGTGTGAGAATACTGCTTTCTCACACCCTTGGAAAAGAATCAAAACAACACAGACGGATACATGTTAGGTACCTTAGGCATGCATCTGGCATTAATCATTTCCAAACAATTCATTTGACAGAACGCAGCACCTTGAGTCTGATTTTCTAAGAGTTTGCGTGCTTTGCCACCACAATTTTAGCATTCTTGTGATCTTTTTGGCCTGATATCAAATCCTCACCCAAGAGAGACACGCGGATCACAAAAGGGAGACCACACAATAAATATACAGAGGTACCACCAGTAAAAGTAAATTGCCCTGCTTGCATTAATAATTTAATCTCTGGAACTGGTGACATGACGAAGCAGTCTTGTTACTTATAGAGACAGTTTACTCAAAAACGACAAATTTGTTATTATTTTCCCTCATGTTGCTCCAAATCTGTATGACTTGATTTCTTTTGTAGAAAAATACAAAAGTATAGCAGAATGCTTGAGTTGCTGTCTTTACATTGACGATATGTTGAGATAGAAAAACTACACTACCGTTCAAAATTTTTATATATTATGAAAGTAATATATAATATAATATAATATAATATAATGTAATATAATATAAAAGAAGTCTCTTATGGTCATCAAAGCTGCATTTATTGAATTAAAAATACACTAAAAAAACTATAATATTGTGAAATATTATTATAATTCTGAAGAAATTTTTTCTATTTTAATACAATTTGTAATTTATTCCTGAGATGGCAAAGCTGAATGTTCAGCAGCCATTACTCCAGTCTTCGGTGTCACATGATCCTTCAGAAATCATTTTAATATGCTGATTTGCTGCTCAAGAAACATTTCCTATAGTTATCAATGTTGAAAACACTTGTGCTGCAACAAATACCTTTCTATAACTTTTTCTATAAATTTTTGTAGAAACTATCATTTTTCCCAGAATTCTTTGGATGAATAGAAAGTTCAAAAGAACAGCATTCATTTGAAATAGGAATCTTTTGTAACATTATAACATATTTGATCAGTGTGTCCTTTCAGAATAAAAGCATTGATTTTTTTTTTTTACAAGAAAGAAAACTCTTAATGACCCCCAAACTATTGAACAGTAGTGTACGTTGGAAAAAATCATTATGCAGCTGTTATATATTGTTTTAATTCTTGGGGACATGCAGTAAAAACATAAAAATAGCAACAAGAAACTGCTTTTTCATCCACATTGAGACACTGAATAGTTTGGTTATGTATGGTCAGAGGCTGATTAGACTCATAGATAAGTTAGCCAAACTCCTCCCTGTCTGACCCTGCCGCTGCCGTGCCCTCTGTGGACTGTGGGAGATGGCAATCTGTCTGTGCCCTCCCCTGTGTTTACCCACCCAGTGGTTTCATCCTGGTGGCTGAGCTGCAGACCTGGGGCACATATGGGAACTGGTGGTCTGCTGGTGGTGCCCCTTCCTGTGGCTGCGGTTCATTACTCTCTGTAATCACAGCACTGTGGGTGTCTGAGCTACAGGGGACCTGTGTGTCGCACCGGGCATCATCAGGACACCCAGGCAAACAAGATGATGCCAGTCTGGCTGACAATCTGGTGCTTTCATAGGAAGGGGAAAAATCCCATACATGTTTTATTTAAATTAAATATTTTATATAGCTTTAAATTACTTAAATCACAATAAATAGGTAATTATATAATTGGTTTTGCAGGATGTTGTGGAAAGCACTAAATAAATAAACTATATATATTTGTGTGTGTGTTTGTGTGTGTGTACACTCACACACACATACACACACACACACACACAAAAACAAACAGAACATAAATAAAAAATACATCTATTAGAAAAATTAGGGCCTTATATGGGTTGAATATATAATGAATGAGTAACATTTGAAGATGTCATCATAGACGGTTGGATTAAGGACTGTAAATGGCCTTATGATTATAATAATTTGGCAGGTTGGGACAAATTTACCATTTCGTTTCAGGATTCTTGAAGGTTTTAAGTGGTTCATCATTAAGTCTTCATTTAAATCAAACATTAAAAAAAAAATCATCAAATGATCAGAGAGTTCATTTACATTTCAGATTTTTTAAATTTTTTATTATACAACGAGGTAATTGTATTTGTGTATGTGTGATGCTATTTTGGAATGGATTTTTTTTTTACAGTAGTTATACAATATTACATCTTGTGTTGAAATGCACTGCTCTATCTGTTTGTAAGCTAAACAAAAGCACCAGAAATTCAGACACAAGGCAAACAGAGCGAAAAAAAAACCATTGGAATTTTTTTCTCAGATCTTCAGGGTTTTGCAGCAATTATTGTGAAGTATTGCCAGATGTCTCGTGGTGGAGGTTATCTTATCCTTGAGCTTTGCTTTGCTTAAAACTTTATCAGAATAAAAAAACAAAAAACAACAACACCATGCAACCACATGGCAACAAAATATGATTTATGAGGTCATCAACAAGGTACAGCTAAATCTGTAAAATACAAATCTGACTCTGTCTTTTAACTTTTCTCAAGCTCTGCTCTGTATTGTTCTCTCTTGATTTTATTGACAGCCCATCCCGTAGTGGATTGCATTTCAACTTTCAGTCTTCCTTGGGCTGAACGATTTTACCTTAATCCTCAAATTGCGCTGAAAATGGAGCTGTATTAGCGGGGGTTTTTCTCTGTATGGATGAAATATTTACTTAAACAGTCTTTTTAGTCCTTCAGGGTAGTCTCACTCTCAGTTATTTAACCCTGGGGTGGTTTTGATTTTATCCAACAGTGTTTTTCAGACAGAGAGAGAGAGAGCTCTGTTGTTTTTGGATGAAGCAATATCATGCCACGTTTGGTCTCAAGCAATTTTCGGTGTGACAGTTTAGATTTTATTCAGAGAAACATGTGAGACTTGTTTCAAAGCCAAATCTTCAATACCCTTGAGAATGGGTAAATTGCAACGGAAGCATGTGCTACTAAGCACCGGTTGTTCATTTTACAGATAGGGATCAGCAGGCAAAAGAGCGCGGAACACACATCTGGGAGGTTTGATGCAACATACATGAGACGTGCCATGAAGCACAAAGGTTTGCACCGGCTATCTTAATTGACCTTCACAAAGTCAGCTCATATAATGTTTAATACAGCATATTCTACACCAAGCAGATGATTTGAGAGTAAAAGCAAAGCACGGAGCCTGGAATCACATGATATGGCAGAAACTTTGTTAGTGAGGCAAAGTGGCAGGGAATGTCTGGCATGAGATGAAGATGGCAAAGTCTGCTTTCTCCAGTCTGAGGTGACAAATAGCCTGTAAAGTCCCAGCAGGAGGTGTAATTGAGCCATAATGAAACATTTTATTCTCTAGTAATTGTGTGATGAAAAAGAATAGCATTAAAACCAGGATAAACGCACATATGCACTCACACATGCATGCTTGCATTGGTATAAATCCTCTTTGAAAGCTGTAGATGCTGTCCAGTCATTGAGATTTGATTGCGTTCTTGTATAAGTTATGTCACTTTAATGACAGGATCGCAAACCCACGCAGTGTTGTGTGGAAGCCTCCAGCCCTGTAACTTGGAGTTCACGGAGGCATTTAATGAGGGACCTGCAGATTTAAGAAATAACATTTTGAATTCAGTGTGCGGTAGGGCAAGAGCACAGAGGTGGAAAGAAAGACTGAATAGAAAACCGGGTAAGGAGGGGAGACTGGGAGAGGATCCCAGCTAACATGAAACGTTCTCAGAACGTTCTAGAAAGGCCATTTTGAACGTTCAGAAAACATTCAGAAATAAAGTTTCCATGACTTAATGGGAACGTTAGCAAAATGTTCTTTTTTTTTTTTTTGTTCTTAGAACAAATTTTGCTAGATGGGAAGGTGCTCAAGAATATTATACACTTTAAAAAATGTTGCATATTTTTAGGTTAATGAACAAAATTATTTAATGTATTCCTGCTGAAAAGACCATCTTAGGTCAGCATCAGTTAGTGCTGGTTTGCTGCTGGTCCTGTATCATTGTACTATTAACCAGCAAAACTTTGTAAGGCTGCTTGAGCAGCCCAGTCTATGTGATTGGTTGACCAAGGTCATTTTAATAGTTTAGACACATGGTAGAGTATAACCAGTTGTCAACATATGTTGGTTTTCTTAGCATGGATTTAAAACAAATTTCATTCGTTTTCAACAGAAATAAAAAAATAAAATAAATTACAGGATATATTTTTTATAATTTTATATTGAGAATTAATTTGCAGGTTATGTATAATTTCAGTGCACATTAATCTCACATCTTCATATTATTTTAAATCTACTGATTAAGAATGAACTAAAGGTAATTTGACTGTGTTTAAGTCAAAGAAATTATGTATATATCACTGAGCAAACCTTCCCATATTGGGCTAAACCAATAAGAATAATTTATAAAGAACAGATCAGGTTAAATGTTTCATTGAAGTGTATGTTCACAGTTTGAAAGCACATTGCTTTGCTTTGAGCAATTTAAGTGAATTTGTAAGGACTGATGAAAAATTTCCTCTTTGGTATAAAGAACAGGGCTGCAATCAAATGTTTGATAAATGCAAAGTAAATTGTGCCACGCTTATATTTGACTGGAGTAATTCACCAGTGTTTGATGAGTCCACAGACAACATCACTCGCAGAAAGCAACATACTTGTAAACACTTTATCTGAACGCATATGTGTGTTAGTGGGAGGGACAATCGAGGTGGCAGATCGGCTGGCAGATGACTTCAATTGAGCAGGAGATGGTGGGTGGACGTGCTTGCCGGTAATTACTAGGACACCTCTATATGATTCCTTAAATAGCAGCCTTGTTTGGACTAAAAATAAACTCTGGAGTACATAAAGGAATCGTGACCTCTGACCTTGGCTCAGAAGACTTTGACCATGGCCACATAAATAGTCAAGGTCACATTTACAGATCACCTGCAAACGTGTACACACACACACACACACACACACACACACACACACACACACACACACATATAATGAACTATAATTGTAGCACAGCCCCAGGCAACAGGGCTTTGGCTCAGAATGGATGGCAACTCTAGTTTAGATTGCAGAAGATTGTAGTTCAGAAATCCCATTCAAGTGCTGTAACATCAAAAGTTACAATGTTAATGTTTGTCACTCACAACATAAAGATATCAACTGACTTTACAGAATACATGGATGTTTTGCGGCAAGGAGTTTGAATGACTCTGGAAAGGCTATGTCTTCAAACATTGACTTCATTCTTAAATATCTTGAGGTTGTTCAATAAATATGCATATACAAAAGTTACCACAAGGCACTAAAAGGTACTACAAAAATGTACCATTTAACTACTTAAATCTGCTTTTAAGGTACTAACATGCACTCTTTAGGGGTGTACCTTTTTTTAAAGGTATTGCCCCCGTGACAGCTTTTGTCAGTGTCACCTTTTTTTCTGACAGTATTTGAGTAGGTCATTAAATCTTTAATTTAACCAATTTTTCAAATCACTTATTCATTCAGGAACAAAACACATGACTGTCTTTATGAGTGAGTCATTGAACTATTCACTCAACCAATTTGTTCATAAACACTGATTCACTAAATAAACACCGCTGTGTGTGTTGCTTGGAAATGCACAACGGTCAGTAGCGGTTTTTGGCACGGGCGAACCGGGATCCACTGTATAGAGCAATACTCTAATGGAATTAGTGGGCTAAAGTCAGTCACACCTCGACTTTCTTCCAAATAACGCACATTTCATTCATAATATTATAAATACAGGCCTATAGTTCCTGCACATTTTTGTTTTTCTGAATTGTGTGAAATGGCTAATAAAAATAGGTAATACAAAACGATTATGTGGTCACCAAGGTGAATTGGTTTAGTCTTGACTTCTGGTCGTGAGTGACAGTGTTGGGGGGATGGGAAATCTGTTGATTGTCGATTGCCAAATAAACACAGAGATGGACAGGAAAAGGTCAAATCCATCAGGTGCCCAATTTAGAAAAAAAAGAAAAGAAGAAGAGGAGAAACGAGCAAAAGATAAAGGTATGCAACTATGTTCTCTCTGTATGATTATTACGGTATCCATGTCATGAATGAAGGGCTAATGTTAATTGGTGGGTATAACTCTAAAGTTTGTTAGCCTTTTTGCTATGATGCTTTCTATGCTTATACAACAATAATTCGGTTTTAACTCAACAAACACGAGATCTAATTTCACCATAATATTGTGCTTTGCAACAAAACTGTTACAAGTTCAGTTATTATTTATTTCCATCAGTTGGGTTAACGTTAGGCCCTGTAATTAGCCAACGGAATTTTCAAATCTGTGTAATTATAATTTAAATCGGACTACTTTTCAAATTGTATTTCATAAACCAACATCTCAGACGTTATGGGGTTTCAAATCAAAAAATGACTTTCTGTTACAGAACAGGGCATTGATTTCATATATGTCCACTGTAGAGGACATCAGGACTTAAATCATGTTTATCAGGCATTTTGGGAGACACAACAAGTGAATATGGAAATAAATTATACATCAATATTCCTATGAAATATTAGATATTATTATTAAAATGTTGCCAATTATTACTCCAATTATTACACTTATTTTTTCATTAAATGTTGCTCCAAGAACACATTAATATGCAAATTAGATACAGTGTATAGTGTATATTTATTTAAGTTCTGATAACTTATACTGTCATATTTTGTGCAGAATTGTGTTCATTGTCTTTTGGCAATGTTGGAGGTGGAGATTGTGCACCTTAAAAAGTGTGTTTCCTGTTGTAATTGCAATAGTTAAATGGGGGGGGCGCTCGAAGGGGGTCTCGCCCAGGGTGTAATTCAATGTAGAACTGCCACTGACAACGGTCAACACTTTGTTTGTAACTATTTTCGTTGTGCAAAAGCAATATTCCACTCACAATTGTGCAGTTTAAGTGAATTTCAAGCACAATAGCACTCTTGCTCATGTTGTAGGGCTATTGCTTAAATTATCCGTCAAAGGATTTCTTTTATATGCCATCTGTATATTCTTTTATAGTCTTACAAGCTAATAAAAAATATTATAGATTAATTTCTATACTGGATCATTTTTATTATTATTTGGTTACACAAGCCATCCAGTTTTAAATATCTATGGCAGCAAAATATAAGACCCACAAATATAGGCTATTTCTCTTTTCTGTGGCTTATAAAATGTGTCCGTCTTTCTTCAGAGAATGTCACCTGACTAATGGGCTGCAACAGATGTTTGGATCCAATTGAAGGTCTAAAAACAACACACAGAAAAGCACAGACACACACACATGCAAACCAAACCTTCTCGTTTCACCTGGGAACACTCTGCAACCAGCCGTTGCCCAAACTATCGAACCTGCATGAACTTTGACCTGGCCTTCACCAAGCTTCAGCCAATTGTGAGCTGGCATGCCATAGACATAAAGACAAATGGCCCTATCAGTGTAAAGTGCCTAATGACTGACAGGTGTGTGGGGCTTGGGGGGGTTTATGTGGTCAGACACATGTGGTGGCCCTTGATAAGCCGCTCTGAAATGAAAGGGCTCATTTGTGGGTGCTCTGTGGATCAGGAACCTCACCTCCAGCTGAGAGAGGAAACAGGTCGGTTTGCTTCAGCTATGAAAGAAGCAGAGTCTACCACACAACCATTATGCGAACTTGAGCATGGCTGACAAGTGTACTCAAGCATACAACCAGCATCCAGGATGCTTTTCAATTATGGTTGCCTTGTCATAATATGGAATGCATTATCATAGAGGATTCAGATATGAGTTCTTTCTCAGCTTTTCTGCAGTATTGTCATCATTCATGTGTAAATGTATTCTTTCTCTCCCAAGGTTATAAAAAAAATAGCATAGATGCTCAGATAATTTCATCTCAGAAGAATTTAATGATGAGAAATGTTTGAGTTTATATTCAAAATATAATGATTGCATACTTTGGTGTGTTGCAGGTCTGAGCATGTTGTGTGACATTAAGATCTCTTTGGAACTCTAGATGATTACTACAGCATGCAGTAAAGCAAAAGTATCCATTTGCGATCCATTTAATCTTACTGTTGTCTAGAAAAACCATTTGGGTTTTTTTCTTTGTATTTGTGTACAGTATACACTACCACTCAAAAGTTTGAGGTTAGAGTAGTTTTCTTTCTTTCTTCATTTTTTTTAATAATACTTTTTTTCCCAACAACAAAGCATTAAATTGATCAAAAGTGACAGTAAACACATTTATAAGTTTATAAAAGATTTCTATTTTAAATAAATGCTGTTCTTTTGAACTTTCTATTCATCAAAGAATTCTAAAAAAAAAAAAATCATCACAATTTCCACAAAAATATTAAGCAGCACAACTGCTTTTATCATTGATAATGAGAAATAGGAAACAGTTACTTTTAAATTGCAATAAAATTTCACAATATTACTGTTTTTATGATCAAATAAATGCAGCCTTGAGACTTAAATCCAACATGGGAGAATTAACATTACAAAATCTTAAAAACCTCAAAACCTTTGAACTGAGAACGTGTACAATTTGTACAGTAAAATCATTATTGTTTTAAATTATAAAAGATTTTACTGAATTTCAATTGAACATTGTAAAATAAGTCTTAAATTAAAGTATGACACAATGTGTTTTCAGAAAATACATTATTTTTTTGCATATATATTTTATTGTGACACAACGTATTTTCAGAAAAGACACATTTTTTGCATACTGGAAAAACCTTTAATTTGTTTTATTTTGACTTTTATTTTTATAAATTTTTATTATTATTATTATTTATTTATTTATTTTTGCAGTGATCCATTTGGACACAGTCACTGCACTCTCTAGAGAATTTGTGGCACGTCTTTGGCCCCAGTGGCTCTCCCTGAGACTATAGGAACTGATGATTGTTTCAGTATGTCTGCTGGTGCAAAGCCTCAAGAGCAAAAAAGGGAAGGAAGATGCCTGAGATCCATTCAGCTGCAAGTTTTTTTTGTATCTGTTTAATCAAGTTAATTATAAAAGTTGAGCTTAAAAAAAAGCTGAAAGTTAAAGTTAAAATGAAAGTTTCATTCTTGTTTTTTTTTCTTTCTTGTTTCTCAGGCCTATAAAATAATAATAGAATCTAGAATTTTAATTTAAATATTTATTTTCAAATTAATTAATATATAAACACATTAAATAAATTAAATGTACAATAAATTACTTATTATTACAACAAAAGCAAAACATTGCAATGTTTATTGATATTTCAGGGGAAAATCATTCATGACTTGATATTTGAATTCATGATTATTGTAACTGTTTGTATTAATTTTGGACACTTTTAGTATAGTATTAGTATAAGCCTTATGTATATATTTAAGTATTTACATATACATTAGTGTGTGTGTGTGTGTGTTTGTAAAAAATTAAATTTTCAGTAATATTAGTTATTTATTATGGAACAATAAAATAGCTAAATTTAAAGTACAAGGCTATATTTTGTAATTGTGTCTGATACTTGCTATATAATCAAGCAAGCTGTTTGTCAGGCACAGAATTCTTTTGTTATCGACCTGTTTACATCCCCTCACACATTTTTAACACAAGACTTTTTACTGTAAAGTGTAAAACATCTAGCAGTGATTTTAGCAGAACAGCTGCACTGTAAAACTATTACTAAGGCCAGGATTTACCCATCCAGCTGTTCTGTAATAGACTTGTAATGGCTGAAAGAGAGCAAACCCTCCAGTGCTTTTGTTTTTCACTCTTGTGTCAGTTAAATCTCCTGCTGTATTCAAACAGAACTAAGATTTTCTCAACAGTATATGAGCATATTTCTCACAACTATTTCCATACTTGAAATCCAGTAGTGTTTCAACTGTTGACAGTTTATGATAGTACGTTGTCTTTGTTTGTTTTGTGTGTTTTAATGTATAATTCATCTCGCAATTTTTTTGAATGTACAAAAAGTACTTTTATTGGAGATTTGTCAGATATAGTGCACTTTTTAAGAATTCATTTTGAAGATGGGAAGTTCTAGAAAAAGATAAATTAAGATATTAGTGAGAATATATTTGATTTCTTTTCGAGATTAAGTTAATTATTAAGACGTGAAAATGGTTAAAATATCTTCATATACTTTTTAAAAAAAGAAAGATTTTATAAACTTTTTGTCACAATTTTCTGTATTTAAATTAATTTGAAGGTTTCAATTTGTTTGTTTTTGTTGAAATCTTTTAGTTAGATTCATAATCGTGACCTGGATGGCTGTGGATTTACAGTACATCTCCTAGCCATGATTCAACAATGACTCAATTAATAATAAGGTTCATTGAATATAGTAAAAATACATAAAATCCAACAATTAAATACAAACTAAATCTCATTTGATGTTATGATAGCCTACCTCTGATTAAATTATTTCAGTCCTTCTCTCAGATAGAGAGAATATAGGTACAAGAGTAGAATCACTCAGTCGCACTTTGTTAACATTGGCAAATTGTATGTAAGTGAATATGTGCATACTATTACAGAATGCTCACAAATTTATTCCCATTCTGTAATGGTTGTTAGGTTGTGCTGCCCTCTACTGGTGACAGTCATTGCTTTCATTTTAGACCTGCATCACAAAAAAATCCATCTTCCTAATTGTCATTTTGCTAACCACAGTCACACAAGTACTATTAAAATGTGAACATGCAAAATGATTCACATACGATGTTTATGATTGAAAAAAAAAGCTAAAATCTTGAATTGGCTAAAGAAGCCAAACATGTATTTTTCCATTGTGCATTTAAAGAGAATATTTAGCTACTATTCAGAGCAAAAATAACAAAAATTAAAATAAATAAATAAACAAAAGAAAACCTCTTTATTAAGTAATGGTGATTTATTTGTCCATTGGGAGTCCCTGTAACTTATCAAATGAGGACAATAGAGACACACTGCTGTCTGCACAAACTAAAGTATCAACAGAGAACAAAGCAATATTCAAATGCTGTCCTGTACCAGAGTTCAGAAAACAGGGTGTACTACACGGACTAGAAAGACTGTGATCTGAATACAGGGAGTGTTTTTTTCTCAGTATCAGACAGTGCCTCTGTTCACTTGATGCTGAAACACAAAAGTCTGTCTCTGCAACATTATAGGGAGTGTTTGAATGTTATACTTAGATGAGCATTAATGAGATAATTCATAATAATTGAAGAAGCCACAAATTAACGGTAAGATTGAATTCAAAGGCTGCGACTGAAATGATACCTCTGGTGGAGAGCTTGGGGACTTGCGTATGGGTGTTAGCATTTTTTCCCCCCAATAGCTAAAGTCTCGTGTAGAATTTTAATCGAGTTGCTGAGAGTATTTGCTCTTGAATACACTCTTAAAAATAAAGGTGCTTCACGATGCCATAGAAGAACCTTTTTGTCTAAATGGTTCCATAAGGAACCTTTAACATCTGAAAGCTTTGTGGTGAAAGAAGGTTCTTCAGATTATAAAAAGGTAAGAAAGAGATGGTTCTTTAAAGAACCTTTAACTGAATGGTTCTCTGTGGAACCAAAAATGGTTCTTCTATGGCATCGCTTGAAGAACCTTTTGAAGCACCTTTATTTTTAAGAGTTTATCTGTAATAACCAAATGTCCTGAGATATGATGTTTATTTGATCCTGAGAGTAAATGTCACTGTCCATCTTCCTGGATCCGTTTTTATTCCTTATGAACACAGTATTACTAGATTTATTGTCTTTCTCTAATGCAGAAAAAAGCATCTATTTGTGAGATGAGTGTAGTCAATGGAAACCCACCTGTTTAATAACAGCTTTTTCCTTATTGTGTCCATCATTCATGTATGAGAATCATGTACAGTCAAAAAGCCATGTTAACAGTAAAATATTGTCTTTAATTAATTATACATTATAAAAAAGTATTCAAGTGCCTTGTGAGATGGATATATGGATTCATCACCCTCACACTGCTATGAATAATGCAAGCCTACATGTTCAAGGCAAATTCATTGAAGTGAAAAGACATTCATAACACTGAAGGAAAAAATGGGCTTCTGTCCAGCAAACAACATTTTGAGTGTTTTTAGCCCTAGACTTTTTTATTGTCACTTGGTGTGTAAATTCTGACCTTATACTGTCAAAAAAAAATGAATCCATAATATAACAGAAAAAGTACTGGCAGCTCATTACACGGGACATTATCCATTAATTTTACAGACAATTCCGTTAACTTTAAAACAATGCAATGCAGTGTAAAATTCAATACTGGTAAAACAAAAATAAATATGGAAAAATTCCTGTAATATTTATGAGCTATTATACAATATGGGTAAGCAGATGATGTAAATGAAATATTGGTTGTAATAATATTTAAAGTGAAAAGATATTGCAAGTAATATGGAACTTTTTAACTTAGATTTGCTGATATGCTCACACTTTGTAGCTGTTGGTATGTTGTTCAATCCATCTTTAACCTGGAGGTGATCATAGTTACTGTGTCATAAAAATATAGTGACAGAATAAAGAAGCAATCAACATGTCAAGACCTGCAAACCCAATCCCTGCTGACACCCTCCTGAGGCAAGTGCTGTGAAAAATGAGAATGACTGAGAAAATGGAGATATGATTTCAACAGTGCTGTCTGATATCAGATAGAGAACATGCAACAGGATACATGACATTACATTTATGTTCCTGGAATATAATTTCAAACTGAAGTGAAAATCCTCAATGCAATTATAATAAATCAAATACAATTTTAGTAAGAATATTGTGGAAACGTTATGTTATCTAGAAAGTCCTCAAGAACAAAGGATGTATAAATGCATGCATTAGTGTAATTTGCCAAGGTATTGCAGTAGAATGCTCAAGCATACTTAAGGCATATATATTCTGTAGATACCATAGAGTTTTATTCATTATCTATCCTTACAAAGACAGTGATGGGTTAACAAAAAAGTGAAAAAGTGCAGGGGGTGGAAATATTTTAATACCGCAGGTGTCAAATGTGAACGGTGTGTGTGCCCTCTGGATACCCAAAGATAACAATACTTCCCATAGTGTTAATGGTGCTTTCCGCTTGTTTTAAGTGTTAATAATAATAATAATAAAACAAATCCATTTTTAAAGTTAAAATGTTTCAGTAAAAATTTGTTCTGTAAAAAATCTGTAATGCTTTCTGAAGCAATTTCGAACACTTCTTCCTTAATTCACTTCCTGAAATGCATGTCTTCAAAATAGCATTGGTGTATTTAATGAGAAATAGTTCAAACTAAACACTCTATAATTTTTGCAGACAGGAGTAGCATATTATAATAAATTATTACAGGTAGTGTTGCTTTATAGTAATGCAGACAAGAACTCTTCAGGTTTCTTGAGGCACTTTTCCACACAAAACAACCCTTTAATGTTAATATGTATGCTAATTGTATGTGTACAATCACACTACCTGAGGTTGTCAAATTTAGACATGAAAGAATGAAACCGAAACTGACACCACACCTGTGAATCACCAAACATATTTCGAGTTATTGCTCAAGACTGAAAATTGCCCCAATTGTGACCTTTTTGCTTAGAGTAAGGTGAGGAAATGAGATGAAAACAGAAACAGCAGTTCAGCTGTCCACTGGCTAGACATTGGGATGAGGACCTAAACAAGCTACTCAACTCATATGTGGACTCTGCAAATATTGCAGTGCTGGAAGCAATACATTCATCAAAGCATCATGTCCAAAGCAATCAGAAAGGAAACAAGATTGGACACTACGAGATCAATGATGAAAAGCAAAAAGGTTAAAAGTACCTTATTTAACCTGTCACCCCCCATTTTTGAACATAGACTTGATAGTGCACTATCCAAACTGAAACTGATGTAATTCATGAACGCTTTTGAATACAGACCTACGGGTGGTCTCTTTTTAAAGAAGACAATCAGCAAATTATGGCAGAAGTAAAATCATTAAAAAAAATAATAATAAAAGTATGAAAAAGTTATAGAAGTTTAAATTTACTGTAAAGTAAATTTACTGTTGTACTATAATACTATTGTATTTAAAATTGTACTTTTTTTTATATATTTTATGTAAAATAAATATTTTACAAAATAGTTTTTAATCCAAAATTGCTATAAAATTAAAGCCATATGTCTAAATAAGTTATGTTCCAAATTTGAAATTGATATTTAAAAAAAAATGTAGGTTCCTATGCATTTTGTTTAGGCGTTATACCAAAAACAGCCACCAGGTGCCATCCAAACTCCATTGATTTTTTTATGCCTTTTTCTGTCACAAATGTATAAACTTCTCTCTCAATATTACTTAATTACTTAATCTTGATACTCAGACCTTTCCAACCATATATATTTTGTCAAGATTATAAAAAGTTTTGATTCTAAAAGACAATACATTTTGTAATATGACACCCCCCACTAAGGGGAAGGAGGAACTATAAGGACATGTCTATAATCCAGCCCACTCTAAAGCAGTACTAAACTGCAGTGGAAACGCAAACTGAGCCGAGCCAGTGGAAAAATGCCATAAAAGATTTTGAAGTGCCATTTCTATGGTAACCCAATGTCCATTTCAAATGGCTTTCACAGGATGAATTTTGAGATTTTAAGCTTTCAAATGATATTTGAAATTATATTTATGATGATTACTAAAACATGTGATAGGGAAAAAGGCAATGAAAAAAAAGACTTTTTGTGACAAAGGTCAGAACTCCTGTTATGATTGTTATGATGTACAGTAGAGGCACACACTTGTCATAAATTAATCTATTACTGTTCCTGCATAATTTGTAACAAAAACTGGTGAAATATCTATTTAGGCGTCTTAGACCTTTCCAACGATATATAGTTTGTCATGATTAGATTAGGATTTAATAATAATATAGTGAAGTAAACGTATGCGTCCCGCCAGCGGGACGGTGACAGTTAAAGGTTAAAGTCGTTTTTACAAATATGCTCTAAACAGAAGTCGCGGTCACAGGTGGGCAGAGGCGGACTGTAACTAAGTACATTTACTTGAGTATTGTACTTAAGTACACTTTTTGAGTATCTGTACTTGAGTATTATTTTTTCTGGGAACTTATGACTTTAACTTCACTACATTTGAAAGACAAATATTGTACTTTTCACTCCACTACATTTCTATCAAGATCCTCGAAGTAGAAAGTCGTTAGCAGCTTTGAAAGTCAGTGGGTGATTTATTTCTTCTCTAAAAACCGCCTTTTTTTCAGACAGTTTATCAGTAATCACTCTTGGGGCTACATGAAGTGATTTCCCAGCATTTTTTGAACACTGACCAGTTCCAAATGTGATATTTATCCAAATGAGACAAACCGCAACATGCGCCTCAAGGCCTACTGACAGAAAATATGTAACCTCTTATTTACTGAACTTATTAAATATCGTTATCTATTTAAATTTATCTATTAAAAAAAGTGGGAGAAAAGTCAAAAAGATGAATATATAGCCTACTTGGAGATTCATGAGGTAGCCTAAATAAAATATGAGTGAATGGGAGAGGTGCGTGGCTGATGTCTGATTTCTATAGAATTATAAGGATCTGCGGCAAACAGCAGAGTTTTGTATTTTCTGGGAATTGAAATACAAAACACAAAGCACACAATATCTTGAAATAATGGACATTTTTTTTAATTTCCGTTTTAGCTTTGGTCCTTAGCACAGGTAGTTGTTGGATCCAGTTCCAGTGAAGACAGGGATATCTGGACCGTGGAAAACCTGCAGGTTGAAATGATTTATCATTATTATATCAATAATTTGCTAAATAATCTGCAGTTTCAAAATCCGTCGTTTCAAAAGTAAATAGTCTGCATCAACTGAAACGCCGTTCATTTGTCTTTGTCAGGAGAAGAGCCAATAAGGCAACAGATATATGAGTGCACATAACTGATCCGGTGAAGCGATCCAAATCGCAGCAGTTTCATGGATTAATGGTCAGGAGTAGCCTACAGTCAGCAGGTACAGTGTCTTCATTTCTCTCACTCGACACTTGAGACATTGGCTGTACACTGTAATTAAAATAAATCCAAAAACTTATAGCTATTTAAAACGTCGTATCTTGCTCCAATAAAATGCAACGTTGGTGTTTCATGTACACCATGAGTTAAAAATGAGAAATTTGTTTTATTTGGGTTGTATAAGTTGATTAGGAAATGTATTCTCTCTCTTTAGGAATCACTCAGCCAGCGACTTATACACTGTAAAAAATGACCGTAAATTTAACGGTAAAAGACTGTAACTTTGGTTCATCATGTGACTTTCTCATCACCACCTGCATTTGGTGGTTATCAGTGTATTACAAAGGTGCAAAACAGATTTCAGTACTTCAATAGGTTGGTATATTAACATTATATCAGTTAATGAAATTACGGTATTTAACTGTAAATTTAAGTTAAAACCGTAAAACCTAAAACATTGCTACCGTATTTTTTACGGTAAAATTCCGGCAACCACAGCTGCCGGTTTTTTACCGTAAATTTTACGGAATTTTTTTTACAGTGTACTTAAACCTAGCCTATAGGTTTTTATCATCGTGTTTGTGGCTGCTTGTTTTCATTGATGGACTGGTACATGAATTAATTCAGATTAAGCAGCTCTCACATCTCACATTTACTTTCAGGAAACAAGGGGGAGATCTTTGTTGGATTTATGGGAAGGAGATCAACTAGTGGAGGTAGTAGCCTACTTTGTCTTGAATTTTATGAATTTTGTTAGACATTTCTTCTTTGTGTACAGATTTTCAATTTAAATGTTCAGCTACAAAGATTAGCCTACACAGTAAACTATCGACATTATCAGTGTTGTTTAATGATATATATATTTCCCCGAATCTTTAAGACCTTAATTGACAGAATAACTACACAATTTCTGTTAGATCAAGAAGTAGCCTACACAACACATTTATTTGAGGTATTTCCAGATTAAACCAATAATAAAGTGTGCTAAATGACTGATTATAATCACTTTACAGTGTACTCTGGACAAATAGTTTATTATTTGTATTAACATGACCTGTATGCATATTGTATTAAAAGAATATCTTAAAATATATTGTTGTAGTTCTTGCTTTGTAGTAATTTGGTAGGCTAGTGCAAAAAATAAATACATAGCTATCCTTTAAAATGTACCGCCATAATGTATGTTCCAAAAATATAATTATTATTATTATTATTAATTCATTAATTTTGTATTAATTTATTTTTTTTATGAAATGAGCAGCTTCCAAGAGAAAATCTTATGCTTGCGATATCTTCCAGCCAAGCAATGTCGGTAAATCTGAGCTCAAGTCTCATTGCGGCCAGTAGGTGGCGATAGCTGTTTCCATTTCTAGTATCTGGACACCAGAGATGTAGCCGGAGCTGTCAATGATTGGCTGTTAGATCTATGTTTTGGGTGTTTTGCGTTCAGTATGTTTGCTCGTTTGCGAGCGTCCTCTGAAATATAATATAACACAGCAATAAAGATAAGTAAAGCAACCTCTCTCTCCATTAGAAAAGGCTTTATTGGTAGATAACTTGAACGTTGTGTCCCCAGACACGATGGTGTTGAGTTGTTGTGCATATAACTGTAAAAACACTGCGAAGAACAAGAGCCTCTCATTCCAAAGAATATCTTAAAATATATTGTTGTAGTTCTTGCTTTGTAGTAATTTGGTAGGCTAGTGCAAAAAATAAATACATAGCTATCCTTTAAAATGTACCGCCATAATGTATGTTCCAAAAATATAATTATTATTATTATTATTAATTCATTAATTTTGTATTAATTTATTTTTTTTATGAAATGAGCAGCTTCCAAGAGAAAATCTTATGCTTGCGATATCTTCCAGCCAAGCAATGTCGGTAAATCTGAGCTCAAGTCTCATTGCGGCCAGTAGGTGGCGATAGCTGTTTCCATTTCTAGTATCTGGACACCAGAGATGTAGCCGGAGCTGTCAATGATTGGCTGTTAGATCTATGTTTTGGTCTTGGTGTTTTGCGTTCAGTATGTTTGCTCGTTTGCGAGCGTCCTCTGAAATATAATATAACACAGCAATAAAGATAAGTAAAGCAACCTCTCTCTCCATTAGAAAAGGCTTTATTGGTAGATAACTTGAACGTTGTGTCCCCAGACACGATGGTGTTGAGTTGTTGTGCATATAACTGTAAAAACACTGCGAAGAACAAGAGCCTCTCATTCCACAAGTAAGCGCAAAGCTTTCTATATCAAGGATCGCTCTTTAAAGCGATTTGTTGGTTTTATTATACATTTTATTTTATTTTTATGTAAAGTTCACATTTTTATGGTGCTTGGAAAAGAGATTAAAATGTTTGTAGATGTGATGTCAAAATCTAAAAATAGTAAAGCAATTAAAACGATTAATATATGTTCCTCCTTTAACATTTTCACATAATATTAAAAAAAATAAATAATAATAATAATAAATAATGGTGCTGACCTGCAAAGTATATTTTCTGTATTGAAATTTGCATAGTAATATCCTATGGAAATGTAAATATATGTATAATATGTATTTCTCTGTAAACTGATGTTTATGTACCCTCTTTTTTTTTTCCCCTTTCCTTTTCTTTTTCCGTGTTCCTTCTTGTTGAGGCATGTGAAATGTTTTTGTTATATAGTGAGATATGGCACTGTACATGCTACTTGTTGACAATAAAGCATTATAAAAAAATTAAAAAAAGCGCAAAGCTTTCAATCTGCATGATGTTAAAAGTGCTCGATTGTATTATGTTATGTTCTCGTATTTGCTTTATTTCAGATTCCCGCTGAAAGACCCCAACTTGCTGAAGAAGTGGCTAAAAAATTTAAGATGGAAAGACTGGAAACCTGCTCCAAACAGTAAAATCTGCTCCATCCACTTTGAAAAGAAGTGTTTAATTGAAGATGGGAAGAGAACAAGACTTCATTCATGGGCTGTGCCAACCATCTTTTCATTCCCAAAACGATATCTAGAAAGAAAGGTGAGTGAAAGCTGACGTGATGATCGGTATTTGGGTACTTTTTAATATACATGTTTATGAACTGTTAGTAAATATAAATATTTCATGTTAAAATTAACGTGTTTTAAAGGATTTACAGTGTCTTTTTAAGTCACTGGTAGCTCTTAGATTTTTCACCATTGTAAATCATAAAGTGCAAATAAAATATTAGTTTAAAGTAAAGCAAGTTTAGAATAATTTTTAATTATAGTATACCACACCAGTGGCGCCTGCAGGTCTACGGCTGTACACACTGTGCGTACCATGAGCGCTCAGACTGACCTGAGATTTGCCCCGCAAACAATTCAGCAGTTATTATAGGTGTGTCCCATATTTCTGTCGACTGAACCAGCCATGCCGTTAATTATGAATTTATCAGTCTTTTGCATGCCATGAGTCAATTTCTGCATATAAATATTACGCCAAATAGAAGCAGCAAATCGTGCTATATGCACTTTCCTGAGATCGGGTTAGCCTTCAACAATTAATTTGTTGGCTATTTTACAAATGGGAATACAACGAATTCATGACAATGTTTACATTCAAGCTACCCGTAAAATTTATAGTGAAAAGTACTTTAAAAGCGTCTGGAATGCAATAAAGTAATTTTAAAGCTGTTTTTTAAAACATTTGCTGCATGGATAAAAAATATAAATAATTAACATATCATACAAACTTGCGTTGCAGCAAATCATTTAAATTTTAAGGTATTCAGAACAGAGCAACATAAAAATCAGAAAATATTTGCAGCTATACAATTATAGGACAAAGTTTTACATATATGCCACTGTAATTTGTGTTTTATTTTTTAATTGTACAGAATTATAAAATAAAACGCTGATTATTATCGGGCCTGTTTCAGGCTCTTCCTTATTTTTGTATTTTAGACATCCATCAATTATGGTGATGAAAAAAATGACTCGCCATCTCCTCATTGGATGCGCCTTGAGAGAGAAATGCACGGATTACATAATGAAAGACTTTCTATTTTCGATTTGAATTATTTCGTTTTAAAGTAGTTATGAGCAAAAATGACTGCGTATTTTAAGTTGTTTCCACTGTTAGAAAAAATGCAAGTGATCACGCTGGCGCCTCCATGTCCTTCAGCTTCCACTCTCCGCTCAAACTATTGGAAATGCGTCTAACAACGCACATTTATCTAGGTTAAACATTTAAACTAACATTCTGATATGCTTGAACTGTTTTATATATATTTTATTTTAGGCAAGTCGTGATGATTTGAGAAGGCTAAATTGATCAAACAGGCTATGATGAATTTACTGTCTGCCGCTGGCCGCTTGGTCGTTACTTTAAAAAAACAAAAACAAAAAACTTACATTTAACGAACAAAAAATGCTCCAAACGTTTTTCTAAATTAAATTCTAAACGAAATATAATCACTTTTCCATTACATAGAAAACTGAACTATTTTAATAGCTGAAACAGTAGTATAAGATTTTTTGGGAAAAGGGGAAAAAAGACTGGTTAGGGCCTATATTTGAGGCCCGTGCAGGGCTCTAATCCACTTCATCCAACGCTGTTTTGTTCTGCGGCATATGTATTTGTATATGTATTTTACCATTTTGTTGAGTTTAAAATGTGTGACGCATTCGTTCTGCTCTCACTGATCATTTGGTACACCGCCCCCCTCTGTTCGTACCCTCGGAAGAAATCCTGCAGACGCCCCTGTACCACACCACCACAATACACTGCTGTAACTGCCTGAAATTTCATTTCAACTACCCATTTAAATGTAATCTTTCTACATCACTTTTTTTTATTTTTTACTTTATTCTCTACTCTCACCTACAGGTTAAAATCAATCCTAGAAGCAGAAGAGCTTTGGTGAGTTATATAACCTTTTTTATATTTATATGGTTAAATATTTTCTTTGGATTAATTAACACAGATCATTCTAAAAATGCATTTACAGAGAAATTACAATTTCAGAAATAATTTATAAAATGAATGTTTGAATGTGAAAATATATATCAGAAATAAGAAACCATGAAAGACTAAATATATGACCGAGTTTAAGGCTACACTGATACTGCATCATCAAAAAATTGTTTTGCAAAAAGTTTCGAACCTCTCTAAACATCTGGCGACACCTGCTGGTCAAAATCGTGTAAATGCAACAAAACAGTCCGAACATGCGTAAAGACATCTTTTGCAACCCAATTGCAAATGTTTTTTTTTTTAAATGTGGTCTATTAATTGCAATCTAAAACTTATCAAATACTGTTCATTATGAAACGTCTCAATAATATGTGTTTTTTTTAATTAATTTGTAGGGCTTGTTGTATGTGTTCTGTTGAGGGCTTGCCAAATCATGCCAACCTGAGACAATTAACTACTACTGTTCCTTTTCATTATATAAATGTTCCCTTTTCCCGATCATTTGGAATGGAAGGGAATTGTTGCAGACTCAAATTCATCAAGTCAAGCAGCACCTGATATGACAGCAGAAATCTCGCAGAAGTCTAAATCAGAAAAGCCTGAGCACAGAACTACAGAGAGTTTACAGCCGAACACTACCAAAAATAGTTCCAGCCAGACGAGAGCAGACCCAAAGAGCGTTTCCACACAGCAGCTGACAGAACCGGAAAAAAGGTCTGCAACTGTTCCTGAGGGAGAACCTCCATCAGGTGCATGCAATCTGTGTTCTTGTTATTCTGTTTTAATTGTTATTCTTACTTTATGTATATTTTTCATGTGTTTTTTCAGTTCATCATGGACCATACTGGGTGATGAAGCTCTCGATAGAAGCATGACTATACCCAGTTTCTTTCACAGTGGATACTGTTTGCCCAATGTAATTAACATTTTCATTTTTTCATATAATTTTTTTTTCATTCCTAAATACCAAAATGTGGTTCACAACAGTAACTGTTGTTTTTCCTTCAGAACATCCACTGGGCTGGAGATGATGAATTAAATATTGTAAGTATGCTGTACTGTTGAATTAAAGAGAGTTCTAAATATACATTTCCTAATAGAGTACTGTGAAAGTGTTGTTCATCAATACATAATTCTCTTAATCAGATTCCCCATGTGGCTTATGGAGTTTTAGGAAAAATGAAGCCCCATATAATTGAGGTAAGCTCTCTTTTGATTTATATCAGAACTGTGATGCAACTGTTGTCACTAGGTATCTGCTAGGTTTCATCAGAAATATTTACTTCAAGTAAGTCTCTGGGGAATTAGATTGTTACAAAATGGTGACAGGGTAACCTATCAGATGCTATCCTCTGCATAGTGCTACATAGAGCAAGACTGACAACTTAATAAACATTCTAATTCTATGAGAATAGTGAAATCCACACCACAAATATAACGGTAACAACACGGTGATATTGTTAGAATCACTTTCAGAATAACTAAAACACTGACATCAAAATCCATCATCTCTTGCTGTGGATGCCAGTATAGTTATCGTTATAGTTAGGCCTTTAAAGATAACAGAACAGAATTAGAATTTTTTTAAATCTGTAGCACTGCCTTTCTCTCAGGTTAAAGAGAGGTGGGAATGGCTTGGGCTGGATGTTAGAGGCCCGTTCTCTCCGACAGTAGACCAGCACGCACACATCATGACCCTGACTGACTACCATTCCAAATGGGTGGAAGCTTTTCCTTTGACTCAGAAACTCAGTCAGGATGTGGCCCAGTGTCTCGCTGAAGTCATCAGTCAGCAGGGATACCCTCTCGGAATTCTCTCCCGGCTTCCCAGGCGGATCCTCATGGAAGTAAGAGACACATACACCTTTCAGAAGTTTAGGGTCAGTAAGATTTTTTTAAAGAAGTTAATACTTCTATATAGCAAGGAGGTGTTAAAATAATTAAAAGTGACGTTAAATATTTATATTTTAAATAAATGCTGTTCTTTTGAGCTTTCTAATGATCAAAAAATTCTTTAAAAATGTATCATGGTTTCCACAAAAATATTAGGCAACTGTTTTCAACACTGATAATAATAAGAAATGTCTAGTGAGCATGAAATCAGCGTATTAGATTAATTTCTGAAGGATCATGGGACACTGAAGACTGTAGTAATGACTGCTGAAAATTCAGTTTGGTTGTCACAGGAATAAATTACATTTTAAAATACTCAAATAGAAAACAGTTATTTGAAGTTGTAATAATATTTCACAATATTACTGCTTTTACAGTAATTTTGATCAAATAAATGTAGCCTTGGTAAGCAAAAGAGACTAATTCATTACCTTTAAAAAAAACTTGTGCCAACCATAAACTTTTGAACAGTAGTGTATGTATCTAGGAATTCCTTTATCAGTCAGTTGTTTTGGAAAAACGGTAGAGTTTCATATCATGGTTTAGTGATTGTCATTTTTCTTCTTGCCCTCTGCTAGGTAAATCGTGAGTTGAAGAAATGCCTGAGGTTGAATGCAACTGCCTTAGTGATACATCACCGGCAAACTGGGTACATGGACTTAGTCACAGAATCACTTCTTAATGAGTACGACATCTTCAGATATTTATTGCTCAATTTGTCTCAGCTGTCAGTATCAATTTTGAATTACTTTGAACTTGAGAACTTTATTCCATATGTGAATGTTACTTGATTTAATGCTAATGTTTACTTCTTAACTAACTATTTCATGATCAATTTTTGTTCTTCTTTTTTATCATGTAAATAGGAAAAGCTGTATTGCGAAAACATATTGTTTCTACATGTCCAGCATTACTTCATGTATATTTCAGGATGCTGGATGAGCTGGTAAAGAAGCACGGCAGTATGTGGCACATCCACCTCCCTGCTGCCACTCTCCGCCTCTGCTGCACAAATCACCCCACTACCAAAGAGAAACCCTTCACCTGCATGTGTGCCAGTGACCCGCCTTTCTCATCGGCACCCAGAGAACTGCCTGTAAGTCACCATATCCCTCACAGTTTACATTCATAAGAATGTACTAAGCTACTATTACTACTTGTTTTGTAATGTACTGTAAATTGACACTTATGGCCGTTTGCTTTACTTATTTTTTTGTTTGATTGGTCTCTATAGTACAGTGCTACTGATGTTCGCTTGAGTTCTTTTGTCATCCCAACCACTGACGCCAACAATATAGAAGCTGTGCCAGAAACTTTGGTAAGAGACCTGAATAAAAATAAAATTTGATTGTTTTTTGATTTGGTATTGTTAGTGAGCGTAATTTTTTTAAATCTTATTTTTCAGGTGCACTGCCTGAAGGATCAGATTTTTTCCCAGTACAGAAACTAAAAGTTTCATCATATTTACTTGACCTCATGATTTCATGTTTTTCCATGTACATACATATACTGTAAGTAGAGAAACAAATTTGCACTGTTGCCTTGTACAAATATTATAAAGAAATATAATTATTTTTAAAACTGAAAAAGAAGCAGTATCTTGTGTGTTTAATCTCTTTTGTTTATCCTTTGTCTTCATTTGTGTTGATATTATACAATTAGTTCCAACTTGATTGGTGTTCCAAAATTGCTGATATAAAGTCCAACGGCACTGAGAGTTAGTTGAGCTGAAGTCCACTCACTAACTCCACTAACTAACCAACCGTTTGCAAATATATACTCTGTCTTAAATGCATGCATCTCGCTGCTTAACAAAAGTTGAAATGTTGAAAACATACGTTGAAAAATTTTACTTAAACTGCGAAAATTAATCTTAGGAATTGATGGGTGAGTAAACTAAGCGCATATAAAGTTCAAATATTGTCCCATGTTCAGTCCCCGCATATGTGAATTATACATGAATTGACTTGGCAGGATGACAAATGGAGGAAAGACGAGTAAAAGCCTCCAGGAGCTTCTGCAAAACAACTGTTATTTCTCAAGACAACTATTTCAAGGTACCTACCACACCCACTTTATTTGTTAGTTCATTTTTCATTCTCTGTGGAAGTAGATCAGTTCGTCATTTAACATGTAGATGACAAAAATTCTTGTTAATTTGTGTCTATTTCTCAGGATGACTCAGTGGTCCCTGCTGATGTCAATGGCTTTAAGCAATAATTATGACAGTAAGAACAGTCCTCTTATTTGCTACTTGCTTTGCTTTTCTGTTTAATGTCTCTCAACATGACAGTTGTCCTGTTTTGCAAAACACTATTTTATATAGGGTAGAGTGGGGGAAAACCATTCTAAATAACCACTAGATAAAGTCAAGATACATTCTTGTTGTAACTATGGACTGCGTTGACAAGTGTGATGTAGACGTATTGACCATGAAGCTTACACTGGTGATGAACCTGAGACAAAAAAGATTTCACAGTCAGTTTCCAGATACTATGTATAAAAGTGTCAGTTATGATGGACAGTGTGTAGTTGTGAACTTTTTAATTGTTCAGGCTGAATATGGCCTGCGGGAAAAAACTGTTCTAATGCCTGGCTGTTCTGGTGAGAGTGGGCTGGGTCGAGAGTGATTTTCTTAGCGCTTTTCTTCACTCTGGAAGTGTAAACTAAAGATCTTGGAGGTTGGGCAGGGGGGAACCAATAATCCTCTCAGCAGTCCTGACTGTCCGTTGTAGCCTCTTGATGTCTGATTTCGTAGCTGAGCCAAACCAGACAGTTATGAACGAACACAGGACAGACTCAATGATGGCCGATTAGAACTGTTTCAGCAGCTCCTGTGGCAGGTTGAACTTCCTCAGCTGGCGAAGGAAATCCTGAGAGATGGTGGTGCCCAGGAACCTGAATGACTCCACTGTCGTTACAGTGCTATCCATGATGGTGAGTGGGGGGGGGGGGCAGGGGGGTTCCTCCTGAAGTCCACTATCATCTCCACTGTTTTGAGCTTGTTAAGCTCCAGGTTGTTAAGACTGCACCAGATAGCCAGCTCTTTAACTTCCTGTCTGTAAGCAGACTCGTCTCCATTGAGGCCTTTTGTGTACATAGAAAAAGTCTTAGATCTTTGAGTTCAGCTCATGAAAAATGGGGGCAAAAACAAAAGTGTTGAGTTTATAATTTTGTTCAGTGTATGCCACAGTAAATGTTAACAATGACAATGAGTTTTGTTTTGTTTTTTGTACAAATGCGTTCATCTCTTATGGAGTTATTGGATCAGGTGTTGAATTTAATTGGAATTAGGGTTGAATCTGAACTCTGAATCTAAAATCTAAACTTTGCAGAGCTCTGGCCCTCCAGGAACTAAACGCTGGATTTTCAAAAGTATGTGAAATATGTAAAGTTCGCGACATAGACTCTTTAAAATACATACAAGAGTTTCTGGTCTGTTATTATGGGGACATTTCCATGCCCCTAAACTTGACGCGGCACAAAACAAAACATGATTGGTTTATTTACCTGTCAGCCATATGGCCTCTTGGGCAGTCCTTGGCCATTCAAAGCCGCCAAGGTTCCCAGACCTTCTGCCAGAGTTGCCAAGTCTGCTTATAATATGCAACTTTAGGCTTCTGTTTTTGTTCAAATCCGTGAAAAAAATCCCAGGTTGCGTTTTTATTTTTTTTGGGCTTATTTAAAAAAAATGGTCACTTGTTAGGAAAATCTGACAAGCAACTTCGTTTCTTTACATTCATGTTAGCCATATTCTCCATTGCATTGATTGACACTGTCTGCTCACAGTAGCCAATCAGTGCAATAATATAAGTGCTGTAGCGTAATTCGTCAAACATTCCACCCCCTCATTGAAGAAAAATCAGGTTCAACATGAAGGCTTGTGACGCTGTAATCCAAGCGATGTAGTAGACGTAATAGAGGAGTGGGATGACTTTCATTTATAAGGTACATTTTTAATTTTTACAATGTATTTGTAATGTATTAATTATCACGGGCTATAATAAAAAACAAGTAGGCCTATACTGATTCTAACAGTATATACATTTGGTTCGAATATATTTTATTAGGCCATATTTTTATAAGCCCACATACTGTATAAATATGTGGCTATGTTACATCTCCCCCTTAAAGCTCTTGTCTTCATCTCCTTTTCCTTCTCTCCAACCCTGTTCTGCTCACAGGTGATCGGAGATGAGTGGATAGTGAGTGCCTCCCGCTTTGTTGCAGTTTGCTGATTTTGTAAAATAACTGCTGTTTTTACATTTCAAATAAAAGAGCGGTTTCAGTTTAATAAGTTGCAGGCTCATTTATTGGTAATAAATAATTATTAATAAATAATATTGATGATAATGAATAATCAAATAATATTGGGCTTGTTTTTGAAGCTGTGGTTGCTCATTTGTCTTGCGAGAGTCTGCAACTCCCTTTACAGTCTTTGCTTCTGCAGTCAGTCTGAAGGTCTGGATACGCGAGACTAGAATGTTTGCATCTCTGGTGCCTTCACTTCGATTGATAAATGAAATGAATGGAACACTTTTCGATTTTCACATTTAAAAGAGCAACTATTGGAAATGTAGTTTTGAAAGGTTTGGTGTGGCTTCAGTCATTTGAGGTGTGCTGACTAAGTTCAGTGATGTCAGGTGTGGGCTGGAGCGCATATATATACACACTTGTGCAGTGCAGACAGAAGTAGTTCTATTTCCTGTGTTAGATGGAGGACACTGACTAAGAGAATGATGGCAATAACAATGAGGTTTCTGCAAATCATCTTCTTGCTGTTGGTTGTTCTTTGTCTCAGCAACTTTGTTGCAAGTGCAGGTTAGTGCTTTGTGTTTTTACTGTTAAACATTTAGGTAATTTGTGTGTTACAAAGTGTTGCAGCAGTATTTACATTAGTTTAGATTTGACCTACTTTCGATTACATCACAGCTAGGGTTATATGTGAAGTGAAAATAATCTTTTGACAGTGATACATTTATTTTAGTTTTGTATATTTGTATTTGTGAGTGCGTCTAAAATGCCTCATGGTGGTTTAAAAACTTTACTCACCCTCATGTCATTCCAAACCTTCTGTGGAACATAAAAGAAGATATTTTGAGAAATGTTTCAGTGTTTATTTACTTATTTTTATTCTCCAAATTGTGCAACAGAAGTGAATGGTCACCAACATTCTTCAAAATATCATATTTCATGTTGCACAGAAGAGAGTCATACAGGTTTGGAATAGTGTGAGGGTATATAAATAAATGATGACAGAATTTTCATTTTTGGGTGAACTATCCCTTTAAGGCATAAAAACAACTATCAATGTCAGATGTAGTGACAACATAGCACTTACCTGATATACAAAAATAAGGGAAATTACTCATGATGCTAAGAAAATATGTGACTTAATACAGGAACATTCATCAACACTGTCCAGATGTTGGTTTTGGTGTCTGAACTAGTGCCAGAAACACCTGATTCTTCTGTGTTCTCCCTCACAACCCTTTATATCAAACTAAACACCTTAACTTCTGTTTGTTTGGATGCTGTGGTCTGATCCAAGCTTTTTCTTTAATAATTTTTAGATGGGATTAAATATAAAGGTGACAATTACACCATCAAGTGTCCTGAACCTCAGAAAGACGCAATAGGTGTGAGTCTGCTCAGCAGACGTGAGGTCGGCCGAGAAGTCCTCTACTACGATTTTGCTAACAAAACAATTACTCCCCATAAAGACTACAAAGAACGTGTTAAAGTCGAAAATGACGACAAGACTCTGACTATACACATCATTAACCTACAACTGACAGACACTGGGGCCTACTGGTGCACCTGCAATACTACGTCAAACTCTGCAAAAAGTTCAAAGGCAGAGTCAGGTGTTTTTCTTCTGGTGCATGGTGAGTGTACATTTCTGTTTTGTTTTTTGACATGTAATTTTCTGTATTTAATTACAGACAATTTAGAATTCATTATGCCTGTAGTGATAAGTATGATTTAAGACATACATTATCATTAAAAAGTTTTGGGTTAACTAGCTAATTATTTTTTTTATTTATTATGTATGTATTTATTTATTATTAGTTAGTTAGTTAGTTTGTTTATTTGCTTATTTATTTATTTAGTTTCGTTGAAAAGAAATTAATGCTTTTATTCAGCAAGGATCCATTTAATCAAAAGTGACAATAAAGATGTTGACATTGTTACAAAAAATATATTTTAAATAAATTGTGCTTTTGAATTTTCTATTCATGAAAGAATCCTGAAAAAAGTATCATGGCTCAACCGTTTTCAAGACTGATAATGATAAGAAATGTTAGTTGAGCTGCAAATCAGCATATTTGATGATTTCTGAAGGATCAGGACTGGAGTAATATGACTGTTGAAAATTCAGCTTTGCCATGATAGGAATAAATACATTTTCAAATATATTCAAATAGAAAACAGTATTGACAGAAAAAAAAAACATTACAATTAAAACTGTTTTTTGTAATATTTCACGTTTTACTGTATTTTGGGTCAAATAAAATCATCCTTGGTGAGCATTAGAGACTAATTTATTAATAATTAATAAAATATTTCCAACTCCAAAACTTTTAAATGGTATTGTTTATTTATTTTTCCTGTCCTGAAGGTACAGCAAGTGATATAAATAAATAAACACATGCATAGTTCTATTGCTATAGTTTGAAGCTGCTGATACTGCTTTGGCTGTACTTTAGTTATTTGGACTTCTCTTTACAGAGCCACCGATCGAACCAGCCCCTTCTGTAAGTGCTAATACAAAGTCGGGTGGCATGAATGACCTACTGATACCAGTGATGGCTCTGACAGTTGGCAGTGTGCTCTTACTGTTACTCCTTGTGTTTGGAGTGTGGTTCGTGCCCAAGGTGAATGTGATGCACCTAAAACTGGTTGCATATCTGTACATCCGAAGGTCATCAGAAACTTTGTAAATGCATTACACATATGCACACTGGAAAGTGCTGATTTCAGCTTTGTCTGTTGCGGTATTTTTGTTGATCTCCAGCCATATGTTTACACACTTAGTGTCTATGACCAATACTTTTGTGTTATATATCAATAGGCATTTTTCCAGCAAATGTGTCTAGAGGTTAATAATCAAGTTGATTTGTTCCTTTCTTTTGTTCCAGATAAAGAAACTGATCAAAAGAAGAGAAGAAGAAAAAGTAGAAGAAGATGAGAAAAGGTGTAACAATGGAGTGTACGAGGTCATGACTGTTCAACGAAGGACAGAGTGTATATAAGGCATTCACATATGTCCCTTATATCACAAATATCCCTAGTACTGGGTTTTTAAGTAACTTACTGTTGTGCATAATTCTGTGACTCATTCAGCTCATTTAGTCCCACGCATCTACTTTAGTTCAATCTGACTGAGGTTGGGTTTCTGACCTATTGAAATGTGGTACACTCTAAAAAATGCTTGGTTAAATACAACCCAGTGCTGGGTGAAATATGGACAAACCCAGCAATTGGGTTGTTTGGACCCAGCAGTTGGGTTAAATGTTTAACCCAACCTTCTGGGTAGTAACCCAACTGCTGGGTCAAAACAACCCAATTTGCTGGGTTTGTCCATATTTCACCCAGCACTGGGTTGTATTTAACCCAGCATTTTTTAGAGTGTAACATTAAGAGAAATGAGTCAATCTCTTCTAAATGTCTATTTATTTACATTGAATTTTCTGTAAATATTTTATTCTGATTTATTTTGTATGTTTATTTCAGCTTTGCATGAATGCATTAAATGAGTGATTCGGTTTTGGCTGTAGATACTATATGCTTTGATTCTCTTTTATTATTTATGCATTTGTTTATTCAATTTTCAATGAATGAATCTGTGTATGTGGGTTCTACATATTGTGTAATTTAATTCAGTGTGGATGTTGCCCTTAAACACCTGATGTAAATATTTTGATAACTTCAATGTATAGATTCAGTAATACACATTTAAGTGTTGCTTTACAAGAACAATGGCAAATGTATGTCACTCGGGACAAATAACAAAAAACAGGATTTGAAAATGTCGTCTTAGTTTCAGTCTGTGCTTTTATTTGTCTTGTGGTCTTAGTCTATATTGGGGGCCTGCAAAATGTGCTTCTCTGAGACAAAGCTGCAGACTTCCTCCTGTGGTGGAACATGTTCATGTCAAGACCCCTCTAGAGGAAACCTGCCTCTCCTTCTGAGAATTTCACCTCTATTCTCACTTTAGTCCACCAACATGTACACCTTTGTCAAATGGCTTTATTCAGATCTGAGTGGCGTTTGAAACCTCAAAGTGATAAACATTGCATTTGGGGAAAAATGTTGTGATTCATTTGCCAGAAACAAGAGGATGTGTGAGAAAATGTGTGGGTCTAAAAATGTCAGTCAGTCCTGCCTAACTACATTTAGTATAGTTTATTTTGTACCTGGGAAATGTCACACAGTTGCCATCAAGTCTGTTTCAAAAAGTATTTTCTGGAAAAAGAAAGTCAAACATTTGCTGTAATGTGTGCTTACATTGACTGGAAACGTGCAAGGTTTTGGTTTTAGGAAACAAGTTCTGGTGTGATGTGTATTGCAGCTTTTCTCAGTTGTTTAAAAAAACCCTCTTAAACCATAACGACATTTCTCACAAATTCTAAACCACTTTTCAAAACCTTAAACACAAATTCTCCATTTCACAGCAGGTGCTCATGTTGAAAGCCCTAACATTTAGAAAAACCCACAGCGCATTACAGCTTGACTGCTTAATACACAATTCTCACCAGGTGAACATTAGTGAGAACATCAGTGTACGGAACGTTTTCTAGTCATCTCGTGAGCCTCTCATGGGTTATACCTCAGTTCAATCAACAAGAGTGATAGAAAACTCTTAATAAAAGAAATGTGTTTATGATAGGAAATGTTTTGGGTGCTGGTTAAAAGCTCTTCAAACTAAAATATCAATATTATTAATTCTTAAAAATATATACAATTTATTAATATTTGCTGGCCTGAAAATATGTATTTTGATATTTGTATATTATCTTGTAGATTTTTGCTGTTTCATAAATTGTTTGTCATAAGTTTATTGTTTTTATAATGTTGTTTTTACTTCTTTTTTAACACTATAAAAAGGAAAAACAAATTGTGGAACTTTTAAGACATTTATCAGTTACAACAAAAATAAAATATTAAATTTCCTTTTACAGTGATACCAATTTAACCTAAAAAGACCAATCATGTCCATGTTATTTGTCAACTATAGCCTGCTCCTGCAGTTGCAGCGTCAAACCTTCAGGTGTGTAGTCTTATCTCTATCCATAAGGCGGAGTTATCCACAGGTGTGTGTGTGTGTGTGTGTGTGTGTGTGGACAGGTAAAGCTGGAGGTGTATGGGAGTTTAGTTCTAACCGATTTAGTTGGTTTAGTATAAGGACGATATAAAATACATACATTTTGATCGTGGTACATGTGCTTTGCGGACAGCCAGAGAGAAATTCTACGCAACGATCGATCATTTTTCAGATGTTGCAATCTCAGATACGGACCTAATAGATTAAAGTCGACATTCTCAGGATAAAAAGGACCCCATGAACATGAAGAAAACATACTCTGGTAAGTACAGGACCACTGAAAGTTTCGTGCCAACAACTGACGTGACATTTGCGCGTATAAAATAGTAGTAAACTTAGATCTTATCATTAAGCTATGTAAAAGTGAAAGCAAACTTGAAAAGTTATTTTGAGCTCAATATGTATGCAAATTACTAGGGGGAAAAGCAAATAATAATTTTATAAGCAATTAAATATAGTTAGGCCTGGTAACACAGGCCTAATTAACAGATGAACTGATAATGACATTCCATCATTTCAATTAAGATGAGAATCTGCTATAGTTTGGCTCGTGTGCTCTGCATTTTCCATCAGATACCCTTTCGACTTGGTTTATATGGCATTATTTTGTGTATTTTTTTTGTATTTTTATAGATAAACATGTCCAGTACTTTCTGACTAACCTTTAGGGTCTTGCACAATTATTTAACAGATTAATTATTTTCTTAAGAGTGTCGTTTTTTTTTTTTTTTGGCGCAATTTTTAGTCTCGTGCCACTATAGCACAGTGAGCCAAATGTCAGTGATCTAAGAAAAGTTATTTTTTTCCATTTGTAAATCTATAGTAAAATTATGTGTTGTCATGGTTTATTGACAACTGGCGACTGCAACTGGCGCAAGCATCGTGCTGTTGTTATGGTTACTCCCGCTAGCAAACACTATGTGCTATCTACTAAAAAATATGGTAACAAGGTTTTAAGGCTTGACTTCTTTAATGACATTTACCTGATCAATTGTAAAATCTGCTAAATTATTTAGTAGATGATATGATGAATTTAATATTATTAGTGAAATGTGTTCATTTATTTTAAATAAGGCCTGTTTGTATTTGATTTTGAGTTATCTTGTACAATTAAAAGACTGTATACAGCTAGACAGCTCAAGTAGGAAAAAACTTGTAACTGCACTGGCGTTAGCAAAGCTTCTGCTCATCGAGCAAAGCATCATGCGTTATAGTGTTAGTACATGCAGTTATCCACAAACTAACCATAAGATACCACAATAGAAATAACAAACTCTTTCAAATGTCAAACATAACTGTATGTTTCCCTTCACTCAAAAACACATGAAATAGCACTTAATGTCATATTCTCTTAAAAGAAATCAGCTTGATCAGTTTCTCAATTCAAGCCTCAAAATTGCTTATAAGTTTCCTTAAAAAAACTAGGAAAACACATCTCTTGGTTTTATTAGTGAAATGTTCTCAATATTTTCTGTACAACATTGAACCAAAATTTCTTTAATAAAATATACACACTATTTTTAATTATCACCTTATTTTTTAAATGAAAATTACAAGACCCATGATTCATTTTTTACAGTGTACTGTAGGGAAATCACTTTTGGTGAGACCCTAGAAGAAAGATGAACCTTACAACCCTAGAAGAAAACCTCAAGTCTGGTCTATACATTTACGATGATCGCAGCAACTCATTTATGCAACCATTTTCACAGGACATCCTAAGTTTTTAGACATTATAGCATAAAGAACATTCATTGCTTGTTCTCACAACTTTAACCACACTGCTTCCCGTTGTGCAACAGAGCCTGCGGCGCCATAGTGCCCTTCCATTTAGAACAGCCATATGTTTCTTCCCTATAATCTCAACTCATAAGCCGAACTCTCTGTGTACACAATGATTTTGCAGGAATGTAGAGTTTCCTCAGGCCCGCCAAAGTCATCGTCACAGCACACCCAACTCCTAGCACACACATGTTGGATCATGTAATCAGTCCTTTTTCTCTTTCCTTCTCTGGCAGCACACAGCGTGTGTGATCTCATTCAGAGAATATCCCTAAAGTACAACCTTGGCCTCCACTGAAAGAACTATGGTGCTTAAAGGGATAGTTCACCCAAAAATGTAAATTCTGTCATCATTTACTCACCCTTATGTTGTTCCAAACATGTATGACTTTCTTGGATAATTTGAAGAATGTTTCAACTGCTTTTGTCCATAGAAGGAAAGAGAGGGGGGAAACGTGACATTCTTCAAAATATCTTCTTGTGTTCTGCAGAAGAAAGAAAGCCAAACAGATTCGGAATGACATGAGAGGGAATAAATTATGACATAATTTTCATTGTTGAGTGAACTATCCCTTTAAAATCATAAGCGCTTCAAGTGTGTTTCATTGATTTATGTATTTCAGAGAATACACGACACTTTGCACGTGTGCTTTGTCATATAACACACCCTGAGCGCTTGAGGTAAATCAGTAACTCACGATGAGAAGTAATCAAACATCAGCACAATAAGACTCTGCTAGACATGTTCACGCATAGACGGTGTAAATCACACAGATAATTTATTAATCACAACACACTGTCAGCTCTTTCTGCAACAGTTTAATGCTTGAATAAACTTCTGATTCCTGAACAGTTATGAGTGCCTCCATTTTGTTTATTGGACACCGTTAAGTGTTAAGTTTATCTGTGAAAGCCGAATTTCTACATGTTGGATTGCATGCTGTACTGTCCATGTGGAATTAATGCTAAAAAATGTCTCCCATGTCTCATCTGGAAGTGAATCATTTTGAGCGGATGAATGAATCTCTTTGTTAATCCTTTATTTTGGATTATTGCCCAACAGAGATTACTGAGGCAATAGAGACTGCACTATAGCACTTTTTTTTTTATCAGTATCTGGCTCCTTTTCCTTCACTGCCTCCCTCCCCTTTCCTGACCTGCCCTGTCATCACAGTCGAGCTGACAGGTGAGTCAGCGGCAACACAAATCTCCTGTGAAATTAACCCAGACCAAGAGAGCTTTGAAATTCCTCTTTGCTCCAGAGGCATGTCGACTTGAATGGTTGATCACAGTCATTTTCAGTACCATGTCACACATTTCACATGTGCTAAAACGTCTCCTTTGACAGCACTTGACTTGACACTGAAATTGACAGATAGTTTGGTCTTTTCCTGCCTCCTCCATGTCTCCCTGCTTTGTCACTCCATGTCTTTGTCACTCAAGACTGTTAGTTTAGTGATTACTGAATGCGGACACTGGAATGTCATGGATTGATAATGGACACTTCGTCTCACAGGGTGTGTACGGCTAAGAATCAGGCGAGGAGTTAAAGATTATCTACCTTCACTATCACGTCTTGCAAAGCTATGCATTTCTGCTAGCATCACCACATAGAACTGCAAAAATAATGACTGTATTCAAGCAAACTTCCCAAACACTCCCCTGTCTCTCATTGGTCAGTCAAACACATAGCCCCGCCTCAAACTCACACCATTGGTTCAGTGGGTGTTGCTATGTCAGGCTGTTCGGAATGTTTTGATAGGGCCACAGATTTAGATTGTTTGCATTTTTCAGAGGAATCAACCTACATTTTTTTGTACTTATACAGTGGATTGTTGGTTGGATAAACATTTTACCACAGATAAACTGACACATTTAAGCTTTAAAGTTCAGGTTAAACTTAACTGAAGTTTCTCTCTGACTAAGATACTTGCTGCGTCCCAATTCGCATACTATCCGTCCTAAATAGTATTCGAAAATAGAATTAGTATGTCCCAAATCATAGTATGTTTAAAAAAGTATGCCAACGATTCCCAGATGGTCTACTACTTCCGGTTAGAATTCGAAGTGCAGATCGATGCGTATGCCAAAGATTCCCGGATGGTCTACTACTTCCGGTTAGAATTCGAAGTGCAGATTGATGCACACTCTAACGGCTAATATTGCCCACAACACATTGCGCGGTGGACGAGGATTCAATTAGAACTACAAACACGCATTAAAAGTGTTAAAAACTACAAACATGGCGGATGTACGCGACCAACGGACAGGTAGATAAACGGATCTGAGTGATAAATAATCAATGTCTAACCTGATGAAAAATTATAAATGTAATGTTATCCACGTTATATTTCATCTGCTGCAACACTGTGAACTTGTATAATGATACGTTAGGTCATTAACTTTTAAATGCATCATTATGCAAACACATGAGCAGAGTTCTCGGCATGATAGACTCCCGACTAGCAGATCAACGTACCTCTTAATTTCTCTCCAATACGGTAGGAAATCAAATTAAACGAAATGTGGATGATGTTAACCGTGATAAGATAATTGACAGGGCAGTTTAAACAGTGACAGAATGCACGTAACTAAGCAACAGAGCGTCCGTTAAAGAAGCAGCTATGTCCCAAAGCTCGCCTACTATTCTTCTACATACTCAAAAGTATGTACTTTTTCTTCATAAAAAGAGTACATACTTTTAGGGCATAGTATAAGTAGGCGAATTGGGACTCAGGGACTGTTTACTCTGTGCTAAGCCGCTCACAATTTTTTTCCTGTTCTCTCTTCATGTATCAGTTTCAATTAGAGAGCTGGTCTATCGAAGAAACAAAAGGCATGACTTTATTTTAGCTTTTTCTTCTTCTTGCTCCGTGCTTGAGGAGGCGAACGGACCCGCCACCCCCCACCCCTGGAACGCGATCACGATCAGACCAAGGGAGGGACCCCGCACCCTACATCGCAGCTAAGGATCCCTGCAGCTAAGGACGGCCCTGCTTCTTCCATATTATTTTTTATTTATTTATTTATTTATTTCGTCATTTAGCAGACGCTTTTATCCAAATATCTGTTAGACATGCTGAGATGCGAGCAGCTATCGTCGGATCATCAGGATGGAATGAGAGGTAGAGTTGAGTGTCATCAGCATAGCAGTGATATGAAAAGCCATGTTTCTGAATGACAGAACCTAGTGATGCCATGTAGACAGAGAAGAGAAGTGGTCCAAGTACTGAGCCCTGTGGCACCCCAGTATCTAGATGTTGCGACTTGGACACTTCACCTCTCCAAGATACCTTGAAGGACCTATCTGAGAGGTAAGACTCAAACCACTGGCGTGCGGTTCCTGAGATGCCATTTTCCAATAGGGTTGACATATTATACAGTTGTGGTCAAAATTTAACATATAATTTGCGGTATCTGCTAAATGTTAATTATTTTACCAAAATAAGAGGGATCATACAAAATGCATGTTATTTTTATTTAGTACTGACCTGGGGCCAGTTCTTCATACCTCGCTTAATACATCTGAGATGATTTGAAAGATGCCAGATCTTCTAATCGTGATAACTGATCTCTGGCTAATTTGGTTCTTCAAATGAATTTGCAGATTTAATTAAAATATCTGGATTAAGATGTCTAAGATTACTGCGCGTTCTCGTGTTCCCCGAAAAGGGCAGATCTATCGATACTCGAAATCACGATCAGCAATGCAGCGATTGGCTGGCGGCAAGACAGCAACGTAATGACATCATATCATTAAAAAAAGACACCTGACGAAAAACTTGACAAATTTCTGGACCTTTATAAGGAAACAGCCTTAAGGAAACAACATTTCATTTATTTTATTTTATTATTCTTTTTTTTTTTACTTGATTCCCAATTATTTATATTCACGATTTCAAGTATTTGTACAGGCTATACTTATTTCAATGTTGTAATTAGCAATTCATGTAATTTTATCTTTGAAGCAGATTTGTTATGTGACAGCATTAATTACATTTTCTTAAGGGTCAAGATCAAGTTATCTGCATCTCCTGCGCTCCATCAAGCCACTCCCATAATAGCTGTCAGCACTCAAATTAATGCACGACTCAGATGAACTGTACAGCATGTGTGTAAGACTCAAATACAATTATAAAGTTATTATTTTATCACGAATAAATCTTTCAATGAGTAAAACTGGCTGTGTCTATAGTATTATAGATTACACAACATTATAATATCATTTTAAAATTAATTTTAAAATTATTATTATTATAAATGATTGTCCCCGGATTAGTAGGGTACTCTTGTAATAGAGTAGCAGTGGCTGGGATAGATTTTAAATATCAATTCCACTTAAAAAGATGCAATCTAATCCTGTTTATATGAAATAAGCCTGCTCCCGAGCAGGTTTAAGTTTATGGACCTGTTGCTATGACAGCAAGTCCAGGATGAGCTTCGAAGAACCAAATAATCCAAGATCATGCCAAATCATCAACAATCAAAGTTAGCGACGTACGAAGAACAGGCCCCAGAATAAGATAATTCACATAAAAGACGTTTACATTAGGAGAAAATAATAGTTGAATTTAAAAAAATGACCCCATTCCAAAGTTTACATAAGCTTGATTCTTTATACTCTGTTGGACGATCCACAGCTGTTTTTTGTTTTTTTTTGTGATAGTTGTTCATGAGTCAACTGTTTGTCCTGAACAGTGAAACTACCCACTGTTCTTCAGAAAAATCCTTTGGGGTCCCACAAATTCTTTGGTTTTCCAGCATCTTTTGCGTATTTGATCCCTTTGCAACAATGACTGTATGATTTTGAGATCCATCTTTTCACACAGAGGACAACTGAAGGACTCATACGCAACTATTACAGAAGGTTCAAACGGTCACTGATGCTCCAGAAGGAAACACGATGCACAGTGTCCAATGTTTGAAACGTAATCATAATAATAGTGATTTCAAAATTAACCTCTCATTTTCCTTCAAATAGAATAACATATAATTAAAATAGACAGTATTACATAGTTCATAGGTTAGAATCTAAAAAATTAACTGGATTTATTTATGTTTCATACACAAGTAATGCAATGTTTTTAAAAGCCTTTTAGTTTAATGAAGCTTAATTTCTGCCTTCTCAGTTTAAGTAAAATCAATGCAGTCACAAAGTTATAACTAGCGGTAATAAAATGTGTGTTATATTTTTAAGATAATCCAATTAAAATAATCTGAATTTACTTGCTGATGAAGTAAATTGATTTGAAACTGACAATAATTATGTTATAAAATCAAGTGTAGCGTTAGTTCTGGCAGGTCACGTTAGTCAAGCTCGCATCAGCTGACTCTCAGCTGATCCCCATCTACCTATAGGAATACGACACCTATCTAAGCATTCATATATAAGGTCCCGCAGTAGTATCAGCAGTTTTCGCATTGCTCAATAGCTAATTACCCTCCTCCATCCCCAGCTCCTCCTCTGTCAGTCAGGATTCAGCCTTCTGATTATCCTTTGAATCAGACTAATTCTAAAATGTGTACATTAACAATATCTGCAATACATTTATGTTGGTTCTGTTCTGTTTACCCTGGGGGGGTTATCGCTGCTCTCCCTGCTCTCATCCATGCTAGGCTGCATGGATGCGCAGGGAGTTCTTGCCCAGAACAGAACCATACCGCCAATCCAAACTGTATGCTAATTGTCAATCATCTTTGACGATAGTGGTCCTGACAGAAATGACAGTTATTGTGACAACCTGAATTTAAAAAAATAATTTGTTATAAAAGAATAACAAAGTGGTAGGCCACAGTGCATGTGATGCAACCTACATTTGAGCGTATGTATTTAGCAATGCTGGCCTGTTCAGTCATGTCCCAATGTGCAGGGACCCCTCATATTTACACAGCAAACAACTCAAATGATCTCACCCTTTCTTATCTATGTAGTGTGTCAATAAAAAAGAGGGCACTTTCAGCCAGTTCATAACATAATGAATCCATATTGTCAGCTTGTCAGTCACAGTCATATATGAACTCACCCTGAAGGCACTTTTTTATTTAATATATACAGTGTTACATGATATACATTGTATACCTGGTACGTTATTTCTGTCACTCAGCCTTTTACCTTCATTGTGTGAATATTTCCTATAATTTAGCCTGTGGCGTATTGCATGTCAACACCATTATGCTTTTATCTTTACTTGCTGTATTGGGTCTCACAGGGCTTGACGGCAAAAACAGTTGTAATGTTATTTTGGTTCATGAATGTAAGAAAACAACAGATAACAAACTAAATCATCATAGTATCATAGTAACAGCCTGAGTTTATACTGCAAAATTAACTCAAAGAGCAGCTGGAGGTCTAGTCTGTGGTAAACCAAAGCACTTAATGTTGCTCTGGGCTTGCTTGATTTAGTCTGAACTGGCAGCGTGCTGGAAACAATATGAGGGCACTGTTCCTCTGAATCAGCCTATATTTATCTTTTAGATTACATCTCTACATTTGCATGACTGATTTTGTTATACTGGTGACGCATGCCCCTAACAAGTGTCTGGCTGCAGGAGATACTAGTCTTTAACAGACATGCCTGTTGATGTTTTATTGGTGCCAAAACATTCAATCACAGAACTATTAGAAGGATTCCTCTGCAGGAACAGTAAACTGACTCAGCAACTCACCACATTGTTTCAGGAAAGAGTATCTGGCAGAGATTTGCCAGAAATGATAAATAAGCCTGCACCTGAATGGAAACAAATTAATGCTTTGTCACCTGTGAATCGCAATCATTGTTATGCTTGTAGGGACTAGCGCAGAGTTGGTTCATTGTCTCCTTTGCTAGCAGCACACAGGAAATTCACACATTTAATATGTGTATGTTTTTTTTTTTTCAACTTCTTGGTATCAGCAAAATCTCTGACCTGTAAGCAGTGTTGGGGAGTAACTAGTTACATGTAACGGAATTACGTAATCAAAAAGTAATCAAATGTAATCAGTTACATTACTTTAATAAAGTAATTGAAAAGTTACACTACTTATTACATTTTAAGTAGGGTAACCTATTAATCTGTAATCTGTAACCTATTACATTTCCAAAGTAACCTTCCCAACGCTGCCTGTAAGAATGTGCATTCACACGGACATAGATAGTGGTATTTCTCAGTGATAAATTTCTCAGAAGAAAACGGCAGATATTTGCAAAAACCCAATTTGGTGATTTGATGATGACTTGTTGATTCTTATATGTATTAAAACATTATGTGATCTAAGGGTTTAGTGACCTGTGTTGTGTATGATGATGGGGCCTGGTTTGGGGGGGATATGTAGATGTTTTCTATCCCCTGCTTGAAGAAGAACTGAAAACATCTTGAACATTTTTATTTGCTTATTTATTGTTTTTGCATTTCTGTTTTAAGAATAATAGTTCATGGCAGTACCATGTTTTGTTCTTGTTTCAGTATCCGAATGAGTAGGCTTGACATCTCATTTCCTCTCTGTAAATCAAAAAGCAAACAACAGAAATAACCTTCTGTTCTTTTTTTTCTGAATAAAATCAGTCAGGAGTGGTACCATAATTACAATTACAGTGATGAGAATAAGCTTTATGCATTACAGTTTTGAGAATTAGGAGTTAAAAATTTACTTAATTATCATGAAAATAAAGTAAAAACAATCTTATTGGTCCTAAATTTTCATTTAGAATTTTTATAATTTTATGAAAAATCATCCGAACATATATTCTTTTGCCCACTTGGAATGCAGCTTGTTTGATCTTTGTTCTTTAAATGATCACATTTAGCAGTAGCACCACATACAGCATGACCTACATTGCTGTCCAAACCTGTGCAAACAGGGGACTTCAGTTTGGCTTTTATAGTTTGACCTTTAAAGTCATCTCTGTATCTCACTGTCATGAGATTTAAACTGTCACTTTGCAAAACTCCAAACTGAATCACTTTTCTTGTACATTTATCCGTCTCTGTGTTTGTGACCCATCTGACTTGATTTTACAAACACATGCAGCACATAATTGAGTGGGCCGAGCTTCATTGCACTGATGTCTGTTCCCAACACATCTGCTTTCCTCTGCTCCATTTCTTCTGGACACAGTGTCCTATACATCTTGCTCTATATCCTTCCTCCTATAATCAGATCATTCTGAAAAGTGTTTCTATTATGTCTTCTGTGTTGACAGGCATTGCGAGGTCCACTAGTGGCAGGCTGAGGAGGCCAGAGAGAGGAGAGGCAACAAGTCCTACTGGTACGTGTTCACATTCACACGCAGGTTTACTGTTGTTCATTGCTGCAATACACAGATCAGTGGTTAGTCATTTATAATAGTAAATATTTAAAATATTATTAACATTAATACTACTACAACTATTATTATTATTAATAACAACAACACCAATAATAATAAAAATATAATAATAAATAAAAATAATAAATAATAAAAATAATAGTAGTTTGTATTTAGTTTTATTACTATTAGGGCACATGTATGTTTTTGTAAAAGCCTTCGCTGCATCAGACATTAGGCATTATGATTGACATTGCTTGTGAACACAGCTGTTTATGGAGTGCTTGAAGATATACGTACAGTTAATAAAGGCATTTAGTTTCACATTCATAATCATGTTTCTTGCTTGCTGCCATTGGTAAAAATAAATAAAATAAATAAATAAATATTTTCAATTTTAGTTTAGTGGTAGTTTGAGAAGCCATGAGTAGCAACACTGCAGACACACAAACACACAGACAAAACAGATCTATAGATCTTAATTAATCTTTGTACATATTGTATCTTAAAAATTGATAAGTAACTAATGAAAAGCTCTGGCGTCATTGTGTATGACTGTTCAGTGTTAAATCAACAAAAATCATAGTAACAACATTTTTGTTGTTTTCAAACAAACTGTATGATAAACAGTTTTGATATTGTGTTGGATTGCCACTCGATGTCCAGTGAAATATGGACATATGGAACCAGTGGAGAACATGTCATACTGGTTCATAATAAATAGACACAAATGTGTGTGTTTTTGTAAAAAGTTTTCAAATGTGTTTGCATGTGTCATAGGGGACAGTGGTTACAGCAGCTGTCGATTTGGGTTGTTTTCTGTGTAAGATTAAATATATCTAGAGAGAGAGAGAAAAACCACAAAGATCAGCACAGTTGTTGTGCATATGTTGGTGCATTTTTGGAAGCGTTCTCTCACAGTGGACAAAGCATATGATTTCTGATGTTTACATATGTGGTTGCGTGAGCATTCACACCTTGCGTGTGTATGTGTGTGTGTGTGTGCTGTGATATCTCACCACTGGAGCATCCTCTTGTAGCGAGAAGCACCGCTTTTGCACCGTCCGCACATCTGCACATGGGGGCTGGTTGTAGATTCAGAGATCTGCTCGACAAACTTCACAAACAAAGCATGCACATAAACACGTTCACAAATGATGCACACAGGAGAAAGAAATGCTAATTAAAGCAAATATTTGTTTGTGTGCTGTCCAGGTGGTCTTACATTTTTAACCCAGTTTTACTCTTACATAAAACATGAAACCGATTTCCTCAAAGTGTGTGTGTGTGTGGTTACAAGTAGCCTATATGCTTGTGTGTTTTTTGTGTGCTCATGTGTCAGCCATCAGACAACATAAAATAGAACATTTTAGAGAAGAGGCATAAACATAACTAATACAAATTTTAAAAATATGTAATTACATTTTCAAGTTTAATTAACATTAATTTAACATTATATCCTCAATGTACAGTATATACATGTTCTATTGCATAAAATATTGAAATTCACACCGTACTGTATACTATATAAAAATATATATGATAGTTATATTTATTACTATATAATATGTATTATATGCACACACACACACAATTAGAATATGTATTTTCACATAGCAAATTTAGCCTTGGAAGAAATTCATGATGGTGAGAGTATGAGTTTCTCTGACAAACTGTTAACTCTTAAATGGCCTTTGGCATGTGGATCCATTTATGGTTTTAAGAATATGTATCGTTTGTATTGAGTTTTGGTGACTGCTGTAGCAAATGTCAACATGTTCTGTCTTTATGTTATGCCCTAAACACACATGACATGTTGTTGGTTAGAAAATACGTCCTGGTGCCTGTTAGACGACACAAAGTCTGAATGACTGCTTAAAACAAGAGATATTCAGCTAATGTGTGTGTTCAAGATGCCAGAAGTCCTTGAAACTGTATTTAAAGCACACTGTGCTAAATTCTTTGATTGCTCCAAAAACCCTGAACAATAATAATAAAGTATTTTATTTTATAATAATGATTGTTATTATATTATACCATAGAGGATTTGTGATAATGTTAAGGATTTTTCAGTATTGATTTTGTACAGGTGTTTTAACTGTATTTTAAATTACGGATTTGATGTCCAGTGAATTGAAGTGTTTCAGTGTTGGAAGAAATGTCTGTAAATGTACTGATAATTTTCTGCCAGTAGATTATCCTTTTTTTTTCTTCTAAGAATTCTTCACATCCCTGATTATTTTTTAACTGTTACTTTCAATTATTTACTAATCAAGCCTAGTAATCACTTAATCAGCATTGCTGATCTGTTAGCTCTTCTGAGTGAAACAGAGTGTGTTTTATGCTGCTAGCAAAGCCTGTTGCTACAGTAAGACTGTGACACAACCTCCCTTTGAGGTCTATGAAATGTCATGTGTTTGGGAATTTAAGGCTGTGAGTCTGGCAGTGGGTGTAGATATATGAACTCTCTCATAGAGGCAGTATTGTTCCTGTGTTAAGAGGACTGAGGAGAGAATGCTTTACAAATCACTACTTATCACTACTAGCACAAGATATCTGTCAGCTCAATATATTGGCATTTGGCGATCAATTTGATTGAATTTGCTTTGTTTTATATACATCAATATGAATATTATTGATAAATAGGTCATTTAATTCGAGTACAATATCTATATTTTTTGCCATGCATTTCTGAGTCTGGGTTGCCTGATCTGGGCCGGTGTACTTCATAAGCATTTAGGCTTGTCTCCCAGCTGTCTGCTCGCCAGACAACCCTGCAACCCCCCAGAAGAAAAGGTCAAAGGTCAGTCCCACTTCCTGAACAAAGATCATCCTGAATCCAAATGCTTTCAGACAGAGGTCTGCATTTGCTCTCATTGAGCAACACAAAGGAAAACGAAGGAATCTGCGTTGTGTGTCTTGGCCGTACTTGAAATTAGGAGCGGCAGGCAGCGTATGAAAATGTTTGTCTACAGTCTTGAGTCCGTGTTCAGATGTTTGTTTTCGATCACAGGGGTGTGGTGTCCGTCACGTCACTCTCCTCGGCCTTTTCTCTCACTAGAGACTCACTAGAGCCCTGAAGAAAATCAGAGGGCAGTCCAGGATTCCTCAAGCTGCCGAGAGGAGATATTTTGGGAAGAAACGCTCATATCACATGGCCTTGGGTTTCCATCTCACACACAATGCTGCCTCAGTGTCAGAGAACGGAGAGAGAGAGAGAGACTTCGAGACAGACGGACACAAAAAAGAGGACAATAAAAGCGCAAAAGAGCAAAGAACGCTCCATATGATCAGCACATGGGCATGCCGTAATTCTGCATCCGCTCATTATTACAGCACACGGAAGACATTAAATCAAGAAGATTGGGGTAGAGTTAAAGAGAGGAGGAGAGAGAGGGAGGGACAAGCCAAAGGAGAGCGAGGGAAAGCAAACAAGGAGGAGAAACTGCGCTGGGAGAGAAAGAGGAAGTCCAACAAAAAAGGTTGGAGGAAAGACAGGCTACATGTGGCAGAGGAGGGTGTGTGCTTAGTCATGGAGGGGGACAAAATCACAGGTAAGAGTTCGGTGCACCACCAACGGGACGACTCTCAAAGAGATTCTCCCATACTAGAGTCTATTTTCCGCTCTTTTCACTTGCTTTGTAAGATTTCGATGGCAGTGTTTTTTTGCTTTAGCTGGGATCTGTGACTTATGGAGACTTGAGTTGTTTTGTGGTTTAAATTGAATTCATTTAGCTTCTTTTATGACCTTTCCACCAGACAAAGCATTTACGCTGTACTACTTTTGTCCCTGGTGGCGTTGGTGCTGCAGAGCAGCGTGCGTTTGTAAGATTTTCCATTGACAGGGCTGGATTTTCCATAGGCTTTGACTGGAATAGAGAACCCGGTCATCAAGCTGTGACAACAGCCAGTAAATAGAGCTGTGTGTGTGGATGAAATGCTCTGTATCAGTGCTGTGGTGTGCTCTGCACTGTCAGCACACAGGCTTTTTGTAAATGTGTCAGGGACTCTGAGAGTTTCCACCAGAAAATAACGGTGCTGTGCTTCAGCTGTACAGCAAAAATAAATAAATAAATTTTAAAAAGTTAAAACAGTGTATAATAAGAGCCTTTATCCTTTTTCTGAGTTGACACACCTGGTGCCCAAGGTCACAGATCACTTCTGAGATAGTAAGCCACCATCAGTCCAGGTGGGTCTATAATGGATTTTGCAGGAACTGGAGAAGAGAAAAGCAACAAATCGGCATTATCTTATTAGTAATTGTAGATATTTCAACATTAAATGTGGTTCTAGCCTACATATATTGTATGATTGAAGAGACATCACAATGTACATTAAAAATGTATGAAATGCATCAAAATTAAACTTAATTTATGCATTTCAGCAGACAATTTTATCAGCAGTGACTTACAGGAACTAGGCCAACACAAAGCCAACAATATTCATAGTGCATAATGCCGGGTTTATTAAAAAGCTAGCCAAGGAAAAACGCTAGAACAGAAGTGAAACGCAAAGATGAGAATTTTGTGTGTGTATAAGTGCCTTTGTTTAAGGTTGTGGAGTGGTTAAAGGCACAATATGTAATTTTCGCCGCTGGAGGGCGCGTATTCAAAACAAACAAAGAAACAAAGGTGTAGTTTGATGACGCGTTTTTTGGATTTTTAATTTAAAAAAAAAAATCTTACATATTGTGCCTTTAAGTGCTTGTAGAAGAGGTGTGTCTTCAGCTGCTTTTTGAAAGTTGTTCGGCAGATCATTTGACCAGTGTCACGGGCAGGGTGTTCAAGAGATCAGGCAGGACGACGAAGATGACGAATCAGGAACCCTTCCTGGGCTGAACTGGGTATCAAGAGCCCTCCCTGGGCTGAACAGGGAAACAGGAGCCCTCCCTGGGCTTAGCTCGGGATCAGGAGCCCTCCCTGGGCTGAACTGGGGATCAGGAGCCATTCCTGGGCTAAACTGAGGATTCCGAGGTCTCTCCTCCTCGTTTTGGCACTGAATTCCCTCCATATTCTGGCCCTTATGTCCCACCATAGGATGCAGGGGGCAGAGCTCCTCTCCGCGCTCACGCCGTCCACGGCTTGCTCCCTCGTGGTGGGCACTGTCACCGGCTCTCGCACCTGGTCTGGCGGGTTGGGCTCAACATCCGAGGTGATCCTCCGCTTAGTCGCTTGGCTTCGCTCTGGCTCGCGGATCGCGACGGGCTCTCCGTCATCGGTGGGCTCAGGCGGATGCTCCGTACTGCGGGGAGATGGTGGGCTGGGCTCTGAGTCCGAAGTGGATCCGGCGAGATCATCCATGCACAATGAGGTGATTAACTAATAATGAGAACAGGAACAACCAAATAAGGACACAGAGGGAGAAACTACAATCAACAGTCCACAGGGGTATTAAACTATAAAGTACTCAAATGAATTGTTATAACTGAATCTTGTTTGGCTTTTTTGTTTTTTTTGTTTGACAGTATTCAGAAACCAAATGAAAATCTATATAATATTGTGACAAATGATTGTGACTGTATATTTTTCTGTATATTATATATACAGTGGGTATAGAAAAGAATCACCACCCTTTAAAATAATCACATTTTGTTGCTTTGCAGCCTGAAATGAAGACAGACACAGTTTTTGTATTATCTAACTGTGCAACTTATAACATCCAAGTGAAAGATATAACACCAACATGTCAGAAAAAAATCAAAAATAGAATCGAGTTGGAAAAAGGATCACCCCTTGTGTCAGTATTTTGTTGAACCACCTTTTGCTTTAATTACAGCCTTTAGTCTGTTGGGATATGTCTCTGTCTCTACTAACTTTACATATCTAGACTGTGCAATATTTGCCCACTCTTCTTTGCAGAACTGCTCAAGTTCAGTTAAATTTGATGGTGAGCATTTATGGTCTGAAGCCATTCCACAGATTTTCAGTGGGCTTTAAGTCTGGGCTCTAACTAGGCCATGCAAGGACATTCACCTTTTTCTCCTTCAACCACTGTGTGGTCAGTTTTGCTGTGTGCTTTGTGTCGTCATGTTGGAAGGTAAACCTTCTTCCCATTGACAACTTTCTTGAAGAGTGCAGGAGATTTTCCTCAAGAATTTGACTGTATTTTGCCCCATACATTTTTCCTTCTATCCTGACAAGTGCTCCAGTCCCTGCTGCAGAGAAACACCCCCAGAACAGGATCCATGCTTTACTGTAGGAATGGGGTTATTTGGATGGTGAGCTGTATTGGATTTCTGCCAGACGTATCGTTTGGTGTTGATGCCAAATAATTCAATTTTAGTCTCATCTGACCTCTGAATCTTCAAGGTGTGTTTCGGCAAAGCTCAGTCATGACTGCATGTGGCCTTTCTTGAGGAGTGACTTTTTTTCTTGCAACCCATACAAGCCACATTTGTAGAGAATTTGTGATATTGTTGTCACATGCA
>NW_015540871.1:166837-169402 GCF_001515605.1 Sinocyclocheilus anshuiensis | reverse complement strand
CAGTTTCCTCCTGGCTCTTTCATCCAGTTTGGAGCGACGTCCTGATCCAGGGAGGGTCTGTGTTGTACCAAATACCTTCCACTTCTTAATAATAGACTTCACTGTGCTTCTAGGCATTGATAAAGCCTTTGAAATTTTCTTTTTTGTATCCATCTCCTGACTTGTGCCTGTCCACAGCTTTATTCCGGAGATGTTTTGACAGTGTCTTGCCACCCATAGTTGATTGTTTGCTTCAGTTGCACTACCAAGGACTGAAATGCTCCAGTGAAATCTCTTTTCATGCTGAGCTAATCAAAATGACCATAGCTGATCACAGTTGAAATTCAAATGGCTTTGTGTGCCATTGAGAAGGTGATTAGCTACATCTGATTGAGTTTACAGGTCATTTTTAGGAGGGGGGTGATCCTTTTCCAAATCAGTGATTCTGAGTTTTTCATTTTTAATTTTTTAACATTTTTTATGACATGTTGGTGTTATATCTTTCACTTTGGATGTGGGGGGGGTGTTCTATTTCCATTGTATATATTTTGTTATATTGTCAGTATATGGTTAGCTTTAGGAGTATGGCTCAAAAATATCTATAAAATAGTAAAATATAAAAGTAAATTTATATATCAGGGATTTGTGTTGATTTTTACATTCCTAAAAACATAATTTTTTTATATGATGTCAGTAAATCCATATTGTGCATTTTAGTGTATAAGATACAAAAAGTATGTGTAAACATTATGCATGAATATCTACTAATGAGATCAGGCTGGACAAAGAATAGTCTTTACAAAAAGTTGATGCACCATTGTACAGTGATAGTAATACCACTGTACTTTTTTGTTTTGCTAATGTGTAGTATAAGAGCAGAGCTGAATGAATAAATTCATTTAGAACATTGAATAAGTGCTGAGTAGATGGATGGATGGACAGACAGAGAGAGAGAGAGAGAGACGGCTGGAAAACAGGAAGTAGTGAACACGAGAAATAATGTAAGAATGAACCTTAGTCTGGGAAGATGCTTTTTAATTTAACAAAGATGTGAGGGATAAAAGTGCAGTATGTTTAATAGGTCACACTGTCTTAGGGTCTTAGGTTACATCAAATTTTCACAACCCATGTTTTTGTCCACTGAATTTTTTGAGGATATTGTGGGTGAAAGACTGACAGAGTACAACATATTTCTAAGGATATACAGGTTGTAGTATTTTTTTCATTTGTGTCGAATAACGACGGAAATATTCAGGACTATTTAGGACATCTGAGTAACCATGATGCATTAGTTAACAGCAAATGATTCCTTGAATACATGCATACACTTGAGTCACTTCCTCAAAAAGCAATAACATTCTTTACAACTTTTTACTTTAATGTGCATCACTTGACAGAAAACAACAGGCTGCAGTCACAGTTGACCTTTGTGGCTTCCTTTCTTTTATATTTGGATCAAGAAAGATTATAGACATGATAGAAATAGGAGTGAGAATAAAAACAAAACAAAAGCACTGAACACCATAAAGAATGGTTCACATGGTAAACAGCCATTCATAAGTCAAACAATGAAATATGACGATGGGATTGATCTTTTCGAGGGATGGTGTCAGGTCTAGTCTTGTCTAGAAACTGTAACTCCTGCTGCATTTTGACTCACTGAACATGTACTGTGCCTCTTAGTTGGTCAACATTGTTCTTTTTCTTGTGAATTCTCTCCCCTTTCCCCTTTTACATAATTTTTCAAGTTTTTGCAGGACTACTATACACACTGCTCAGTGATGACTCAAATGTATCAGTGAATTATATTTTTAAATCAATTAATCAGAAAGAACCACCCAAACAGAAATCCACCTGTGCTCAATGATTGTACTTGCACAATAAACAGTGTCTGGCACATACGAAATTAAGACAGAACCTCTATAAAATATAAAAATATAAAAGAACCTAAATAAAATATTTGTTCTCAAAGAGACATAATTGAAGAGACAATTTTCTAAGTGACATAATTTTCAAGTGTTTTTACACTGGCAGCAAAACTTTGTCCAATTTCTTTTCTATTTTGGACATGTAAGCACATGCAAAGACGTCTCTTATTTTCAAACTAACTCTGACTTTCCAAATTAAAAGGACCATTAAAAGATCTAAATGTCACAGTGCACAAAAAAACTTAACCTAATAAATAAATAAAAAATTAAAGTTAAAGCATGATGACATCATATCCTGTTGACCAAATTTATTGGTTTAGTGTGTAGCGTTACCGCACCTTTAGGCTAAACACCTCTCCCTCAGTACTGTCAGGTGCTGGCCCTGCATTTGAATAGCGTATATATAGCATATATGCTCATACTCTGAGGATATATTACTACATCAATATATATTATCCTTTAATCCTATTATTTATTCTCTGATGAAATTATAAATATACCAAGGGTGACTAATGATCTGGCTTTTCTATCAGAAAAACAGCCAAAAGAGCAGATGTTGTCAGCAGAGCCTCACATGTAACATCATGTACTATATAAAACTCCTTCACACAAGGCCAAAACAGGAAGAAAGACACAAAACTTGTAAATTGAAGTAACA
>NW_015540871.1:162726-166794 GCF_001515605.1 Sinocyclocheilus anshuiensis | reverse complement strand
CAGCAGGACCCCTTCTGTGTGTGCATGCTTAAAATGGAAAAAAAATAAAAATAGAGACGGCCTTCCTGTTTACATGCAAACAGTATCTAGTAAAGGTAGTGCACAAGCATTTGGAAAGCTTTGATCGGAACTGTTAAATACTTGGCCACATTGTAGCATACATGTGTGTGTGTGTGTGTGTGTGTGTGTATGAGAGAGAGAGCTAAATATATAAATTATATATATATATATATATATATATATATATATATATACATAACACAGTGGATTTTGAATGTAACTTTTATAGATTTATTAATTAATTTACTAAGTTGCATTCAAAATTCACTTTGCATCCCTAAAAATCTATCCACTTGGGCACGTCTGAATGATGCTTCAGGTCAGATTTATGTGCCTTTCGAGAACAAAGGTTACAGGTCCTTGCACATTCTACAGCTCTTCTACATTTCTCACCTCAGAGGCAAAGGAACAAAATGAAAGAGTAAATCTCAGTGGACTCCCTTGGTGTTAGGGACCTTCTCCAGATGTTCTGCTGCTGGAGAGTGTAACGGGGTCCAGGGAGACACCAGTACAGATAGCCTGACTGTTGATCTGTGTAAACATTCAGAGGCTCAGGGAGGAGGAGAAGGACACTGCCACTATGCTTAGCTAATAAATTCAGAGTTCTACAGAGACAATTTATACACATCTGGAGAATAAGCAACACAAATGTAACATTGATCACATGCCACTTACAGGTCCCACCTAAATGGAAGCTAATACTCAAGTGATTGTTTACATTTTCCATTATCAGGGATCTCTCTCTCTCTCTCTCTCTCTCTCTCTCTCTCTCTCTCTCTCTCTCTGGTATGTCAGTGTGAAATGAGTTATGGCTTCTGAGAGCAAGCCTCTCTCAGCCTGGTACAGCTCTCCATAACATAGCATGTGAGATCTCACCATCTGAAGAAGAAATTATGCCAGTGTTAATTATTCCATATCAGTTTTTACATGCAAGAGTTGGTGCTAGAATTGAGACAGGAATTCTTAGACGAGTGTCAAATTTGACAACCGTTTGCGCAAATTTTGTGTGTTCAGCGACATCTAGTGGTTATACTGCTCTTTTTAATTTTATGAATGACCAATTTCTGGGAATTTTTGCGTGTGTGAATGTTGTCCAGAATTGTGTACGTCACAGATGACAGTTAAATTACATAGCCAGCATTTTGAAAACGTAGTTAACTATATGCTGCAAGCTAATAAACAGTAGCTAATCTACACTATTCAAAAATTTGGGGTTGAAAAGATTTTTCAAAAATGTTTGTGAAAGACGTCTCTTATACGTATCAAGACTGCATTTATTTGATCAGAAATACAGCTAAATCATTGTAAATAATATTGTGAAATGTTATTTCAATTTAAAATATCTGTTTTCTATTTAGATATATTTAAAAATGTTATTTTTTATGTGATGGCAAAACTGAATTTTCAGCAGTCCTTACTCCACTCTTCAGTGTCACATGATCATTCAGAAATCCTTCAAATATGCTAATTTGCTGCTCAAGCATTTCTTATTATTATCAATGTTTTTTTTTTGTGATCATTTTATTTGAGTTTAATTTCCATATCAAGAACATAGTCAAAACTCTGCTGAACTATATACAAACAGATTCCATGATAATTGTCCACATAAAAACAACAACAACAACACATACACACACATATACATACACAACTTAGGTCAACACACACACAATGTCAGCATTTCAGCTAATCTAATAAAATTTCTGCGATTATTGCCCAGCTCTGAATAGTCTTGTCCTTTGCGCCGTTAATATTGGCAGTTGTACCTTCCAGCAAATCAATGTCTCTAAAAGAGGATAACCAAATGAAGGTTGTGGGGATGGATGGTTCTATCCACAGTTTTAAAATAGTCTTTATAGCAGCAGTGCTTGCTGCTAATAAAGTCCATTATTATTATCAATGTTGAAAACAGTTGTGCTGCTTAATGTTTGTGGAATCTGTGATTTTTTTCAGGATTCTTTGATGAATGCAAAGTTCAAAAGAACAGCATTTATTTGAAAAATAAATGGTTTATAACATTATAAATGTCTTTAATGCCGCTTTTGATCAATTTAATGCATCTTTGCTGAATAAAAGTATTCATTGACTTTAAAAATCTTACTGTTATAAGAAACACTTGCATTTAAATTTTGCTACAAAAATGACCTATACAGTAGTATATTGTTGTCAAATCGTGAATATAACTTAAGAAAACAGAGGAGAAAATTAATTATGCTCCCTTCTGAATAATAAGCAAATTAGTTAGGACTTCTGGGTGTACAATATTTTATCAAATGAATATTCATGAGTCAGTCTGACAAGGTTAATCCTATGTCCCCTCTGAAACTTTTAAGATCATTCCTATGCCTCTCTTCATCTCCTCCCTTACCGGATTTGTGTGGTGTGTGTATATGTGTGTTTGCAAGTCTGTATACAGAAGGCCTGGTGTTTGCATTAGACATGCCTGAAGAGCTGTGAAATCTGCTGTATGATTAGTCGCATACAGCTTGACTTTCCTGTTTTTGTAGGCTCTAGCCCATGACACTTCAGTCCTCAGTGCAACATGTAACCCTCCATCTCATAGTGTTTCCCAACAGTAACAAACAGAGAGACTTCCGTCAAAAACCCAACAAACCAGTAACGCAGCACCTTATCTACAGTTAGCAGATCAAATCTGCAAACAAAACCAGCTCTTCAACTGTAGCCAGAGTTGATAATGTCTGAATGAAATGAAAATGTGTTTAGCAGACGGTGTGGGCAGAAATGCAGCTCTGATGGAGTCCAAGCTATAGATGAGGTCACTGATTTATGACACCCCATGGCCTCAGCCCGTCCTCCCCTCTGCTACGAGGAGCGCTGGTGGCCTCAAGCTCAAATTCAGGAAACTACTGGGGAAGCCGCAAGCGCAGACGTGCTCTCCTCAGGGATTGTGATGAAATATGTACCGCCGCTGCCCTCCACTTCTCACACGGACTGAACTCTTCTAAACTTCTCCGCCCACATCACACAATCTGAACGAGCTTAATCTAGAAATACTCATGTTATCTCTTCTACAATTGCAAAAGAGCCTTGTTTCGGCACGTTCGGGGGCATGTTAGAAAGTAAAATTTAAGCATTGACTCAAATAGCTCTCATTAGAAGCCAAGCGACTCAGTCAGAGAGAGAGAGAGAGGGAAGGAGTGAGAGAGTGAAAGAGAGCGAGTGGGGGTGGGGGGTTGTCATCGGTTTCTCATTCTGAGGTCTGCTGCATTCAGAGAGCTGGAGGAAGTGGGAAAACTCAGTTGGTCCTTTAAGAAAGTTGTGGGCTTGGCTCTGGGGACCGTTCCGATCGCTTTCTCTTTTTTCCTCCCCCTGTTACCTCCTAATTTGGGATTTGTTTGGGAGTTGGAGAGCACAAAGTCTGTGAGAGTTTCGCCTTGCTCGGAAAGGTTGCTTTGATCCCGCAGAGTCAGCTTCAGAATGTCTGATTCCAATGTCAATGCGCATTTGGAGGGAATTATCTCAGACTTTGAAGGTTTGTTTTTATTTCTCTTTATACGATTCTCTCACATTTTTTAAAGAAAAAGTTGAGTTTTAAAGTACAAAACATTAATCATAAATGGTTCTGTAACTTTTAAATGTTTACTTAAAATGCAAACAGTTATTGTCAATATCTTTATATTTGTGTGTCTCTTCCCTGGAGTCTGTTTCCAGAGCCGAGTGTGCTGTGGTTGTGTCACGCAGGTCATGTGGCCGTCTAGAAATCTGTGTGTGTATTTCTCGTACACAGTATATGCTATTCACTCTTTTCTGTAGGCTGTACACACAAACTGTAGTCATGCATGACAGGAAATGTCCTCACTGCGCTAACACAAAAGCAACTTTAACCATCAGCACACTGACCGCGGCTATGAGGATCACACCTGGCTGTCGTCCATTCCTCCTGCTCACCTCCTTGAGCGTCACGTCTCTGTTTCTGTCTTTCATTTGATCATTGGTGTGCTCCTGGCATCGATTTGCTCTAACACCCCCCCCCCCCCCCCCCCCCCT
>NW_015540871.1:155088-162622 GCF_001515605.1 Sinocyclocheilus anshuiensis | reverse complement strand
TCTGTTTTCCTCTCTCAACACCTCTCATCCAGCTGTGAGAGACCCTGACAAACGCACACGCCTCTCATACACAAGAGCATTCCCACTTGTCTGGCTTTTTAAGAGTCATCACTTCTCGGAATGCGCTTTGTGCCAAATATCATGAGGTTAGAGAACAAGGAATGGCATGCGGGTCAGGGCAGGGTGGGCTTCATATGTAAGCTGGCTCACCCAGACGACAGGTTTAGCTGTGCACCTGGCTGCTGCTTCATGGATAAACGCTTTGTCTCAGACAGAAAGAGATATCTGAATGGATGAGAGAGGGACAGACAGAAAAAGAGGCAGAGAGTTTGCTCTGGCTTTAAGCTAAAACTTACAGACGAATGGAGGAAATTCCACAGAAAGCGCAGAATCCGGCGGGTTTGCCAGACGTGGAGTTTCATCTCAATTTAAAATATCTTTACAGACCTGAATGGAGCATTTTTACAGCATATTGTAGTTAAGAACTGTTTACTTAGGCGAAAATTCTAGGCAATACTAATAAGAGAATAATTAATACTATGGGCAATAACAAAAAATGGCCGATGTTAAAATTCAATACTATTTCATCTATATAAACTAAAAATAAAGCACTAAAAACTAAAATCAGCTGTTTTTAATTTCACAGGTGAATTTAGGCATCATAACCTTATAATGTAAAGCTTTAAAAATATATATTCATTTAGAGATTTGCTAAAGATCAGCAACAGTGTTAATAAATTATTATTGTTTTAAAAGATTAAAGTAAGTGCAAAGGTCATCTAAATGTAAAAATAATGAAAATGAGCATAAACAATTAAATATACAAATTAGAACAGTACAAGAAATGAAAATTTAATTTTAATATAAATATATAATTATATTTCTGCTTGCAGACCTTTAGTGCACTTGATACTAAGCCAGTTAATCCGGTTAAAGCTTGCCAAATCAAGTTTTATTTGTTTTTTCAGTTTTGTGAGTAGTATGCAACAAGCTGTCAGTGAACTGAATAAACCAATACAGACACATTCAGTGTCATTCGTAAGTAAACACTGGAGTGAGAGTGCTTAGATGATCAAGACAGACAGAAGCACATATGTTTATGTATTTGTTTTCAGACTACGGCAATTCTAGACCAGCCAATATTTATGTGTCTCCAAATGGGTGAGCACTCTGCTGGTGCACTGGATGACCTAAATTGGCACCTTTTGGTAATTTCATGGACACATGACAACTATTTCAGACTGGGACTCATTACATTGCTAACAAATCAGACATCAGGACGGGAAAAACACCCTCATTATAATAAGACCAAATCACTTTCAAGTTGTTGCATGTAAAGCTAAATGTTGTCTCTAAAGTCATCATCAAGCATGGCTATATGCAGAACTTAAAGGCAGGACTGACCACACTATAAAGAGAAGTATGCACTTTATAGTGTGGTTCTGTGCAATGTTACCTCAGGGTTGGAAAAGCGTCTCACTGCTGTATGTTCACAAAGTCCATTAGCCTTTGTTAATGACTAAATATACAAGCAAATTCTAGGGTAACTTTCACATGAAGATATGGTAATACTTTAATTGCTTAAAAACAGTGTAGACCAGTTACCAGCAGGTCTAAAGAACTATAGCATAATTTCAAAACCTTGCTGGTGATGCTTGTCAACCAGCATGTTCTTTTAATAAAGCTACTGTAGCTGACTAAAAAAAAAATGTCTTGCTAGATAAGTGGAAAATCAGTGCACAACATATGCTACGCTAGCAATGCTAGTTTTCTCATCAGGTTAGCGACTCTCAAAGAAAACCAATGAGATGCTGCCACTGTCCTGCTAATGACACCACATCACTTATAGCATAATGCAGTTTTTACACTTTCAGAGAAGGCTTTTGGTTGGGAACGGAGCAATAAATTACTTCCCTATATTCAATTCTGGCTTCTGCACAAGGAAATGGGCTTAATGTATGAAATTCATAACTGTACTTTTGAAGTGTGAACATACTGATATATTCCATGGAAACATGTGCTATGTGCATGTGTTATGGTGAGCAGTCACATGACTTTGAAGTTTATGGCTGTAGTTTATCTGTAAAAGAAAGGATATTAAAAGTTCTAATTTAGGAAACTTTATGAATGTCCTAAAGCTTAACACTGGCTAAGCTGTAGTGCATGTGAATGGGTGATATGAGCGTTGGCTTAACTCAGTTTATCATCAAAACTTATTGCGCAGAGCTGGTTAAGACTGGTTATGATGCACTCACTGTCTCAAAAATATTGCACAATCATTTTAAGTAGATGTGTGGGTGTGCATGGGAGGGGTGACAGTCTGATAAGGGAGTTAAAATAGAGACAGAAAAAGTTCATAAAAATAGAGATAAGAGAGGTGATTGAGAAAGAGAGGTTACTGATGACAGTTGTGTCAAATGTATTTTCATACCATTTCCCTTGTTTTGCGATTACTTTTGCCTTTCTTAGAAATGGCCTCGAAATGACATCTTTAATCACACTTACCAGCACCTACTATAGTTGATTTGAATTAACTCAATTTGTAGACTAGTTGATAATCCAGTCAGAAAATCTAGTTTTAGTTGGTAGCTGGCTTTAGCTGGTCGAAACTACTCATTAGCTGGTTGACCAGCCACCATTTTATAAAAAGTTTTGCTGTCTTAAAGAAATAAATCACCCCAAAATTAAAATTCTGTCATAATTTACTCACCGTCATGTCATTCCAAATGTGACTGAATTTTTTTTTCTGTGAAACCTAAAAGATATTTTAAGAAATGCTGATAACCAAACTGGTTCTGATGACCATTTACTTCCATTGTATGGTCAGTAAAACAAAAACATTTATCACAACACCTTTCTATATGTTTCAAAGAAGAAAGTAAGTCAAACAGGTTTAGAACAACATAAGGGTGAGTAAATAATGTCAGGATTTTCATATTTGGGTTAACAAGGTATGATCAGCTGGTAGTTAATTTGTTGCTGCTACTGATCATCTAATGATCATACATATTCCAATATACAGCTGCTAGCCTGGGGTACGTTTCACTATGGTCGCAAGCTCCGTCGTAACCAATAGAGTGACCTTAGTTAGCTAATGATGCTTTTGGGAAACGAACCCCTAAACAGTATTTTCCAACTGGATAATCAACTAGTCTTGAATCACATGACTTCAACTGCACCTCCATCAAATGCTGTTTGTCCCACCTTAGCTGTGTATCCAAGTTTTGCACTATTACTCATAACCTGAAATTACACAAAAGTGAAATTACACCCAGAGCATCGCATTATAAGCAAACCACCCTGAATTTTCGCAAAACACCCGTAAACTAATCAGCTGTTTCCCAGAGGCTGACAGAAACCGTAAGCGAGTGGGACATGACATGTTTTGTGCCATGATGAATCTGGACGAATCTGATCTTTCTGACCTGCATCGCCTGTTAACACAGCATTGGACTTGCCTCCACTGTGTATTGAGGTAAACCTCTACCTGTAGTTTAGATCTGGTCAACTAATTGATGAGAAGTCATGCATACGTACAACCAAACACATGCTCTTGCTTCCATAGATGTTCATGTGTTGTGTGCATGAGCACAGGGTTGTGTGAGAGCAAACGCATCTGTGTGAGTTTGTATGTACGTGTTTACTCGAAGCTGCAGCTGTGTGTACTGTGGGAGAGAGAGAGAGAGAGAGAGCTCTTATGTGTTTTTGTGCGGCCCATTTCCCACCACAGCCTGAGGCTGCATCACACAGCTCCCAAACTCTCGCAGATCAGCAAGGCCAAACATATCATTACAGCAGAATCACATATCGTCATCTGTTTGTATCCTGTTGTTTTTGTCGGCACATACCTCAAACACCTCTGATTCTTCTGGCTGGGCAGATGTGACTGTGATAATTACGACAGATTGCTCTTGTCTGAGATTATAGTCGAACTGTTATGATCATTTCTAGACCAAATAGCTATCAAACTACCCACATTTATTTTAGTTAGTGAAGCTTGTTCAGGGAAGCATCACTTTTGCAATTGCTCATACTTTGGTGCACAACTTGAAAAGGAACAGACACAATATTAAAATGGACAAAATATCCCATAGATTTACACTGAGAGGACTAGAATAACGACTTGAATTAAAACTTACAGTAAACAACCACCTTGCAACAACCCAGAACAGAGCCAATGCATCCAAAATCGAATACTTCCCCACTATATCGTATGCCAAAAACTGCATGTGAGGTGAATAGTATGTCCGTATTCATAGTATTTAAAAAAACAGTAGGTCAAACGTACCCCTGATGACCTACTACTTCTGGTGAGATTTTGAAATACGCATTCGATGAACACTGTACTATCCTATGAGGCCACAGGGGAGGATTTATAAATTGCAGTGAGGCAACACAACTGACGCTGTAGGTCACATGACAATATCAATGGCGGATGTAGTACATTAGAATTTCATTCATACTACTCATATTCATACTATATAGAATGTACTTTTTTAAAGGGGTGGTTGACTGCTTTTTTTCTTGGTTTGATTGTGTTTATGGGGTGCAGCGTAACATGTCTTCATGTTTAATAAAAAAAAAAAAACGCCTTATTTTTCATATATTTTACCGTAAATATAGTAAGCCGCTTTCTCCATTGTCATTTGAACGACCAGTTGACTTCCTGTTTCTATGATACCACTCCCTCAGAAATACGCAATGGGCTCAGATTGGTTAGCTGCAGTGTGTTGTGATTCGTTAACCGCATACTGCAGGTTACTGCAGGTACTGCACTTCACGCCCATTACCATTATGGGCAACAGTCATGTGCTCCGGTGGAATGTAAATAATGGTGTCAGTATTGCCGTATCAATTTGAGACCATTTATTGACAGTTTATAACAAAATATACATTTGACATGTATAACAGTAATGAGTATGTGGGTAAACACTACATAAAAGCTGTAATCAAACAATACTGTACACTGATAACACCAACTGAAGTTCGTGGTGTGATTACATAGAAGTTTGTTTGTGTTTGTACACGTTTGTCTTAGAAGTATGAAATTGCATTTAGCTAACTGGCTACTAAAGCCAAACAGAGTTGGCCTTTGTTTACGTCCTTGATATAACCAAAAAATAACGACAGAAACTATACATGGAAAATACATTTCTAAATAATAAAACGTGTTGGGGCCCAACAACAGCTGCCTCTGCTTTTAAAGTGGGAATTGCTCCATGTTTCAGTAATAGCCTTTGTGTGAATCGGGCATTGAACTCGTGTAGATTCTGGAAGCTGTCTTCCGAAAAATGTGCAGCACAGACAGCTACATTAGGATTGTAATTGTCAGGAACAGAATTACAAATACATTTTAACCATTGTTCACGAAGTACAGCATCCGTAGGAACGACGAACACAGAAGACCTGTTAGCGGGGTGAAAATAACACTGTTTCGACGGCATGGCTACAACTTCCTCTTCTCTAAAGCCACACAACATGGCCCCGCCCTCTTTGTTGCATGTTCCCGGGGGCGAAGTTTATGTAAATATCTGGGTTTGTGACGTAACGAACCCGGGAAGTAGCTCGTTGTAGTCCCTACGAGCCGTTTTTGTAGGCATTAAACTGCCAGAATTTTAAAAGATGATATCTCCGTTTGCATAGAACTTTCAGTGCCGTAACTTTTCAGATATTGTTTATGCTTAAACAGCAACATTACACACTAACTAATGTTAAAAAAGTGAGATCGCAATCAACCACCCCTTTAACGTTAAACATCACTTAGAACACATAAGTTGTGTTTCAAATGACGTACCATACATAAAATATGTATTCTTCCATCAAGTGTATGATTTTATTATTATTTTGTCATCCAGCATCTGACAGCACCCTTAAAGATCCTCTTCAATTATGTGTGCGTGTTTTTTTTTTCTGAATATTTGAAGTGCAATTCTTCTTAGAATTTTTAGGGTGAAAACACCACTCAGACTATTCTACAAAATGGCACAGAATAGTGCATAAGTACACAAATTATGATGCACCTTTGGGTGTATTGCAACTGCATTGCAAATGCTACTTAAATACTAAATGCTACTTTTAAAAACACAGAAACTATATAGCAATATACTAAATAGTACTTAGAACACATTAGCAACTGCAAAGCAATATGCTAAGTATGACTTAGAACACTTTAACAACTGAAACCACCCAAAACACCTTCGCACCATCATGGCAACAAGTTTTGCACAAGACAAGCACAGAAAGTGTTGTGAAAATCTTCAGAAAATGTAAAAATGTAGTTGACCTATATAGGAATGGCCTTTTCTTAGATTTATTTGATTTCAGTGCATTTTGTGATCTAGATCTTTTAGATCAGGGGTAGGCAAGTTCGGGGCCTAGAGAGCCACTGTCCTGTAGAGTTTGGCTCCAACCCTGAAAAATACCCTTACCTGCCTATAGCCTTAGTAAACCTGAAGACATTGATTAGCTCTCATTAAATGTGTCTAGCCAGCTTACCCTGTTAGAAATGTACATGCACCATACTGAGATGAAGAATCTTATGTAAGAGATCATGTGCTTGTTTTGGCTGTAGTGCATTGTATGGTTTTTATACTGTACTTTATAGAGTCCAAAAATGCAGAGCGATGGACTACACAATAAAATCTGCCTGTAATCATTCACTTCCTGTCTGTGAATGAAAAGGTTGTTTGAGGACAAAACCTGAGAGAGATTAATTCTGTTGTATATCAAACTAATATGAGTCAGTTGTATGCCTCTATATAGTATACAGTGCCAAGTATATTATTGCATGGAATAAAGGAACAAGACAGACAATGTCTCTTCCTGTTTAACACACATTAACAATCATTTTCCGTTGAGCCATAACCCTGCCCCAGGGACTTTGTGTTTGTGTGTGTGTGTGTGGACAGCTACTAAAGTTTTGTTGATTATGTGTCAGGTATAATCACAGAATGCATAATGCACAGTTATTCATGCAGGATTCAATTTTAATCCAGCCACACTTTGAAATGACAGGAAATGGCATCATCCGGGCGGCAGCTTAAAAGAAAGCCCCCTCTGAAGATGAGTCATGAGAAAAATGGTCATTCTCTCCTCTGGCTCATGAGAAAAAACAAAGCAGTTCAAAACAACTGTATGTTCTGAGCTGGAATTTACAGTATCACATATCCAAAAAGAAAAAAACAAACTTCGCTCAACCACTCAAAAATGAAACAAATGCTTGGCAGGCCTATTTTCTTTATCCAAATGCAAGGGAGGTACTGTAAAACAGGACCATCAGCTTCCATCCTTTCCTGATGAACGGAGGTCAGTTTTCCTGTGCGTTGGAAGAAAATGGATCCATGTGTGCTGTTATGATAAGCATGTCACTGAATAGCATGACGTAAAACGCAGAGGTATAGGCCTATAATGGACACCTATGTGAGACAGTGGATGTCCTGAAAAACACTGGACCTGCCCTACTGAAAGAACTGAATTCCCACCTGCTCATTTCATTGTACAGAACCACCCCCCCCCACACCACACAAAAAAACAC
>NW_015540871.1:152151-153571 GCF_001515605.1 Sinocyclocheilus anshuiensis | reverse complement strand
CCCCCCCCCCCCCAAACACAGAGACAATTTTCAAAATATATTTTGTGTATGTTCCATAGAAGAAAGTTCATACAGTTTTGGAACAACATGAGAGTGAGTAAATGATTACATAATTTACATTTTTGAGTGAACTATCCCTTTAACAGATACCTCTCAGTGTTATTTTAGAATTATTTTTTATACTGTTATAGTATTTATTAATACTTTTGAGTTATTTTTATTTATATATTTTCAAGTTTTAGTATTTTTGCAAATTTGTTTTAAATTTCTATTTAGTATTCATTTATTTTATTTTAGTGATTTTAGTACTTCAGCTTCCAACTTATTTTATTCCTGTTAATTGCCAAGACAACACTTATAATTTTCATTTACATTTTTTCAAGTTTAATTTTTGTATTTCATATCAAATTTATATATGGTTTTATTTGAGATTAATTTCAATAAATGAAAATTATTTTTTAAGTTTTAGTTGCACTGCATTTGAATTAAGATCTTCTTGTCTCTAACAATTATTTTACTGCTTTTTGCAACCATCTTGATGCACATTTAAGTTTTCAAGATATACAGGGATATGTGTCAGGGATAGACTCTTAATTTTCATTTTTTGTCCCACAGCTGGCTGCATATCTGATCACAGCTTTCGTTTATTTCTCATGAATAAGGCTGCCAATAGAACTTCAAACACTGATCCTCTCCCACACTGAACTAAGATCCAGCTGTGAATTGGATGCCTTGAAGTTTGTGTGACAAAAAAGCAAGATTTTTTTAAAGGCCCTTTGCATCCATCCAGCATTTTTGGCTCCACAGAAAGAAAAGTTGCTAAAATATGATTTCAGAGTAGTTTCATAGAGATGCCAACAAAAGGTTCCAGTAAGTAGATTAGCTATACTGTTTATTTTGCTAATGTGCCATGGGCACATGCCAAATCTTACTTGGTCAAACTACTGTTTCAGTCATGAAATAATCACTGAGCTTGAAAACCATGTGCTAAAATAAACCACTTGGAAAATACTTAACTTACACACGTCCAATATTTTGCCAGCACCAGCTTAAAAATTATGGGATGTTGTTAACAAACAGCAGTGCCAAGGAGCCATGCCGTTTTACAAAAGAGAGAGAGTGTGTGTGTGGTTTAATGTTTGTACAGACCAACTGGATGGAATAGCAACCACCTGCTCAGAACTTAAAGGCACAGCGCTGCTGTTGGCCATTAATATGACTGCTGTGTCTGTGCATGACTCAAGTGTCTAGAAATTTCCTGGGGATTAGTACAGACAAATGTCCTGAGCGACCAAGCCTACCATTAGATTACAGTTAATTTTTTCTATACTTTATCTAACAATTTGTGCATTTAGCTTTCTATGAATCTGACATTAAATAAAATGCTGTTTATTAAAAACATCTGTTTCGTATGCGTGTT
>NW_015540871.1:147787-151915 GCF_001515605.1 Sinocyclocheilus anshuiensis | reverse complement strand
CTAAATGTTTACATTCGTAATATTTCTGTTATTCGCTTAGTAACTTACTTCCATCAGTAAAATCGGTTCGGTTCAGTCAAATCTCGGTCAGCTCGTTATTCGCTCAATTCAACATGACAGAGGCCGTTCTCGGTTTAATGAGCCAGCAAATGAAATAAACCATGCTCAAAAGAGACAGTTACGGTTTAATAACTCGGTCACGGTGAGATTTTTGCTCCTGCTCGGACCGATTCAATAATGCCACAATTGTTTGTGAACCAATTCAGCCGATTCATTGAAAAGATCCGACTCAAATGAAGGAACCAGACACAACGCTAAAACCCATATTGCGCTGTAGTCAGGTGATGATGTTCATTTAGGCGCGAGGACGCTCAAGCTGCAGCAATGTTTACGAAACATTTGAAGCGCGTAAGATCAGGTATTTCAAAAAATATAAAGCCAAAAATTGTTCTTATTTCGAACAGACAACTACTCTTTATGTGTATTTCCCCACCAGCGCAAAATAAACGTTAGTTTTAGCGTCTTTGCACGTCACGGAGCGACCATGTGAACGCTAGTAACATTTTAAACCGGTAGAAAAAGTTAAACATCTTCATACTTTCTGTACCAGTGCTCTCAGGGAAACAAGTTCCGTTTATCTTTACTCGATTCCCTCTAACTCTAGAACTTTCTATTCTATTTTAATTCTACTTTATCTACATTTATCTTTTTTTTATTTAATTTTTTTTAAATATTTTTCTGTTGTATTTTTTATATTCTATCTACTTGTTTTTCTCTTTCTGCGTGTGTGTGTTTATAATATATATATATATATATATATATATTTATACACACACTTTGCTACTGTACTGTGTTAGGCTAACCGAGACTTGTCATTTGCACTTATATATTGTTGCTCTTTTGTTAGTTTTGACTGCTTTTATTGTCCTCATTTGTAAGTCGCTTTGGATAAAAGCCTCTGCTAAATGACTAAATGTAAATGATTCTATCATTCTGCCTTATTTGATGTGAATAAAGGCCTATATATTTGTTTTATTAATGGTATTTAACTCCTGTTGTTCTTGTTTAGTTGGCCTACTTTTGGAAATCATTTTCTGTTAATTGATTTTGATTTATATTTAGTTGGCACAAATTCTAACTAAACGAATTATTTTTAGTTATGTTTAAGTATAAATCAATGTATGTAGTTATCCATTGTTAGAAGTTAGTCTGTTTAAAGCTTTGAAAGTTGCCTGATTTTTATGCATGTGTTTTTATTTATATTTATTTACAGCGCTTAAGAGGTCATTTGAAGTGGAGGAGGATACATCCACAAACTCATCCCCTCTTTCCCGAAGAACAACCAATCCTTTGCGCTCCTCCACCTCTTCTACAAGCAGCCGTTTCCACGACATGAGATCGCTCAACTCCGAGTCCACCTCCAGGCACACTTCAGATTCCTCCTCCTCCAACCAGCGCTCTCCAAAATCCAGCCTGAGTCGCGTGGAGTTATCGGGGGGCCGTGTCCCAGAGACTGTGTCACGCAGGACAGAGATCTCCATCGACATCTCCTCCAAGCAGGTGGACAGCTCTCCCAGTCCCGGTATTGCCCGCTTCGGCTTAAAGAGACCTGAGGTCTCGCTCCAGAGTAAAGCCACAGATGGGCCTGTTCACAGAAGGGCTGAGGGTAACCACAGCAGACCCCAGGAACCTCCAACACCCCCTAGGAGAGCCGACCCACCAATATCCTCGTCCCGGATCCCTGAGCTGTCCCAGAGGCGAGCAGAGCCTCCCAGCCCTCTTGAGATCTCAGCTCCATCTAGACGGGCTGAGGTGAACATTAACAGACAGCTGGACACACTGTCTCCTGCAAGGGAGTCAGAGAACAGCTTCATCTCAGCAGCCAGCATCACTCCTACCTTCAATGAATACAAAACCCCTCCATCAGTACATGAACCCCCCGTAAGGCCTCTAGAGAGTAAGTCACATGTGCTTTTTTCATTGCTAAATTTCTGACTTGCTAGATGCCTACATGATCTGGATCTGATGACGTGCGCTTGGAGTGTCTGCTGTTAAATGTTCAGTAGGGCTTATGAACCAGAGTAAATATGTGACTATTTTGCAATTTTTCTAGTTAAATACAGATTTTTTAAAATGACAAATTATCAGCATAGCAATTTGAGCAAAAAAGAGACATTTCAGCATTACTTTCTATAGATCAACAACAAATGTGTTCACATGATTTTGCTCTTTAAATTAGTGCAGAATTTTAACCGTTTGTTAGTAATTTTCATTTTGACAATTTTCAAAATCATAAAACCTTCTTTGTTTCCATGTAGTGGTGTGTGATATTGACAAAATTTTTTGGGTGGATTTTGTTGATAACGATAATTAGACAGCATTTCACCAAGTGTGTTTTTGTACTGGTATCTTTTTAGACCTGGCAGTACACCCCTATTTCCAGGTTCAAGTTAGATTTTAAATTCCAGATTTTCCATTGTTAGTGAAGACCTTTGAACACCACTTTATATACGGTCATTTCTTTTAAAATCGAGGTTTGCTGAAGCTTTGTGTTTTGAGAAGCAGGGACCCATGAGAACATCATCTTCCTAAGCACACTTCAGGTTGAATAGTGATCAAATCATACAGAATCCAGCATATGGTAATGAGAAAAACAGAACCTCCTCATAGGAGGGAACGTTGGAGCTTTATCATTGAGGGAGGTCAACAGATCTGATGCATTGTTTTCGCACTGGATCAACACTGAGATTATCAGGATTCCTTTTAGGCAGTAATAAAAATATGAAAATGTTCCATATATAACCCCATCTACTCTCTCTCCACTCAGGGGTGTCAGGCTGTTTATGTGATAAAAATTTGGTGTTGCTGTTTTAAGGTTGAATGTAACCCAAGCAATGGCTATTCTTGTGCTCGTACTGAAAAGGCCTATTTTTTGGGACAGTATTGTTTCTGAGTTTAACACTGGCTCCGAAACCATATTCCAAAGTCATGACTAAAGACTGTGCATTGAGCCAATCTAGGAGAAGTACAGTGAAGCTTTAAAGCACCAAATAAAGATGGAAATCTTGGATACAGACACAATAGTTTTTCCTCAATCTCTCTCTCTCTCTCTCTCTCTTATTAGCTTTCTATATTACTCTCAAGATTAAAAGGAAAGTTCACCCAAAAAGAAATGTCATCATTTACTCCCCTTCATGTCATTCCAAACTCATAAGACTTTTATTCATCTTTGAAACAGTGGCTTCATCCAAGTCTTCTGAAAAGATATGATCAATTTGCATGATGGACAGATTTAATGACGTTTATTCATATAAACATTTATCAACAATGCACATGCATTGAGCACATAATCTCAAACCTCATTGGTTCGTGCATCAAGCAAGCATGATTGACCTTCTGTTTTTGAAGCATCAATGTTTTGGATGCATAGCCTTTCAATGAAGGAACAGAAATCTCCCGGGTTTAATTAAAAATATCTCCATTTGTGTTTTGAAGACAAATGAAAGTCAAAGGTTTGAGGCGACATGTGGGTGGGTAAATGATGACAGATTTCATTTTTGGGTGAACTGTACCTTCACCCAATTCAAAGATTTGCGATTTCTGGTGCTTATGTTTTCTATTAGTTATCAAGCGCTTCCATTACTAAGCATCTGTTTCTTATTGGTGTTATTGGTCCAAGGTGTCCCCCATCGGATTCCACATTTGCATATGAAAGATAAATAAGTCTCTCTGGCACAACTGTGATGAGTGAGATTGTGAGAACACAGCCTTACAGCCTATAGGGGCTTGTTGGTTGCGTGCAGCTGGTGGGTGTGTCTGTCCAGATCTGGAGTTCATAAAATGTGCTGCATAAAAAGACACCGTTTAAATTTCAGCTTTTACACTGTATACAGGAGACAGTGTGGTAAACAGTGTGGAGAACATGAATGGTTGATGCCATCTGACATGTTTGCCCAGAAATTCTTAATTTAGTGCATTGAAAAGCAAGTGTATGCTTTAGGCATGGGCCGGTATGAGATTTTTACGGTATGATAACTAGAGCCCGACCGATATATCGTTTTGCCGATATTATCGGCCGATATGAGCCTGTCGCCGATATATCGGTATCGGCGAATATGCCGCTGACAT
>NW_015540871.1:147048-147346 GCF_001515605.1 Sinocyclocheilus anshuiensis | reverse complement strand
AGCAGATTCACTCTCTGCCAGCAGGTGGCGCTTAAAGCGTTTCCTTGGTTTCCGCTGTAAACACAGCAGTGCTGCACTTATGAACTTTAATATGCATTATACAGAGGCAAGAGGAAAAGAAAAAATACCATCTAAACTTTTCTAAAGACAGTAAGTTCCTTACTGTCTTATAAGTCTTATAAAGACATATAAACTCCTGCCCCTAATTGAATCGCGATTTGTTTAACATCTCAACCGATTTGAATTGTCACATATTTAAATCGATTTTCAACCGGCTCGCGGTTAATCGTTACATCCC
>NW_015540871.1:129784-147028 GCF_001515605.1 Sinocyclocheilus anshuiensis | reverse complement strand
GATCTGCCTGCTACAGTATTTTTCTCTGTGCGTCCGTCTTCAGCGTCTCTGGCCTCTGTTAACGGGCGTTTACAGACTTCATATTTTCACATAAATTACATTTTGGAAAACGATTTCATTGCAACGCAGTTTGTGCAAGTCCAGAACAGAGACGAGTTGGTTGCAATAAGACAAAAAACAGCTGGTTGACGATCGCGTAAGTTCCAGGGGCAGCTCCTTAAGTTCGGCCATCCTACACACACGTGACTGACCGCTTGCTCACACCAACAGGAGGAGGAGGGTCATGTTACTCTCTACATTGCACTCAACCTGGGAATAGATTAGCGGTTTTGAAACCGTGACATTTTCAAATCGCGGTATACCTTGAAACCGGTAACCGGCCCATGCCTACTTCAGACACAACATTTTTCTCTATTTTCTGTTTTTGTGAGTGTTGTTGTCCTTCTTTGGCCTGAAAGGATTTAACTTTTCTTGAGTATATGAAATAAGACAAACTCTAAAAGAGACGGAAAACCTTTTCAGGATGTGATCCAGGAAGCCTGCGGCACATTTGGGTTTAATTAGTGTTCCTGAACAGCCCCAGTGTGGATGCAGTGAGCAGAGCCCTGCTAACACAGCCCAGATAAGGAGAAGTAGAGAGAGATAAAGCACTAAGTGCCAGACAGAACAGAGTCTCTGTGAAGCGTCTATAGAAGTGGGAAAAAAAGGGTGAAAAATGAACTGACCTCTGAGTAGGGTTTTTACAGATAATAGAAAAAAATACTCCAGTGTTAATAATTTAAAGAGGTGTGATATGAATTGTAAAACATAATGCATGGATGCATGCGATTCATTAAACAAACAAACAAAAAACATTGAACACAGAATTTGACATTTATAACTTCTATAATTTACCTGCAAATCAAATATAGATGAGATGTTTAGCATTTTTAAATTTTTTTCTTTGTTTTTTTTTTTTTTTTTTTTTTGGAAGAAATGAATACTTGTTTTCAGCAAAGATGCACTATACTAAATACTTTAAAAGGGATAGTAAAGATCCCGATAACTTAAAGATTTCTGTTTCATGTAAATAGTTTAATTTCATAAGTTGTCTATGGCTGTGTGTTGCCTTGATTTAGGCCTAGTACCTATATACTAATAACAGAGACTGGTGTCATACCTCTGATATTACAACTGTTAGTCCAGGTCACACTCTTCATGAGTTTGGAAAGAAAGCTTTACCGTTTCTTCTGATACGTGACCTTTAACTGATTATGAAGAGTGCTTACTCATTAGTTTGTGGTTTAAGTCTGTGTTACTCGTGAACAATTTGAGCATTTATTGCTTTAATGGTGACTGCTGGATGACTTGGTTGTAGCCCGTAGGGATGAGAGGGAGTTGAGCTTTCACAATGAACCGAACAGAATGACACATTTACCAGGTGACCGTCTGTTTCTGCCATCCTGCTGTATGAATTCGCCCTGGGAATGTTTGTGGGAAAATTCCTTCAGATTCAGATCACCCCAAAAGAAGTTGTGAGGAAAGAGTTTCATCACAAAAGCTTTTTGTCATTGAAAGTTTCATTGTTAACCATTTTGATTGTACGATGTGTGTACAATGATTAATTTTCCAAAAAATGTTTCCATCTTAAAGTGGATCATCTTTCTTAAAGGGGTCATGACATGTTTTTTTTAAATGTTCCCTGAGGTGTAATTATAATATTACTACATTTTTTTGCATGTCCTCTGACTGAAACAGTCGGTTTTGGGGTGTTTTCCCTTTAAGAGGTCAGTGTAACCGCCCACTTTTATGATTGGCTAACATCCATCCATTACCGCCATTACTGCTTTAAAAATAGTTTTTACATGAAATATGTTACTTACCGTTTGCAGAACAGTTGGCATGGCCTGAACTTTGAGCAAAAGTATTTTGGCAAAGCCAGCATCATACTGTGATTTGTTCTCAAAACAGTCAACGGTGAAATGTACTGAACACACGCGTAAATTAGCACTGAGGAGACTGAGACATTCACTAAAAATAAACTGAATCTAGTGCTGGGCAATATACCGGTTCATACCGAATACCGGTGTTTATTTTTGTTATGACCTAGCGACTTTTTTGGATAAACCTTAGCTATGGTTCAGTTGGAAGATTTCGCCAGTGCTGTCCTGCGAACGCGAGGTCTGACTTTCCCGGAGAAGTATCACCTCTCTCGGCATCTGTTCTGTGCAGTGAGCGGCAAACGACTGTGCCTAGGTGATGTCACCTTGTCCCTCTGATCCAAAACAAACCGTTTTCTGAGGATTATTACAGAAATGCTTTTTTTTTATTGATGATGAGGACATTTTATGAAACTTTCAGGATGTATTAAGTATACAAAGACCTCTTCTATGCCAAAAGATCAAGGGAAATTTGGTTTCTCATGTCATGACCCCTTTAAAAATGTCTAATAGAAACAGTTTGATTTGTGGTGAATATTCTGCCATGGGAATAGTGCACTGTGAGGTCAGTTATTCTATAACTTAAAGTGAGGTTATTGGACATATAATTTTTCTCTTTTTTATAGTATGTGTTTTTCAGAGAGTTTTCATGTATTAGTCAGAGATAGCATGCCTTTTTCACTGAGAATTTGGTTGGAAGACCTTCAGTGACCTGAAATCATTGTGTGTGTGTGTTCTCTTCTCCCTCAACCCTGAGGCTAATGGAAAGTTAAATCCCTGCAGGGACCGACTCTTGTCATGCCAATTTTCTCTTAAATGAGGTGTGACCTCTGATTAGACAGCCCTCTACGGACACCTTGGCAATTGAATCGCCATTGGCTAGTAAATTTTTTAGTTTACTCGCCAGACTGATAATATATATATATATATATATGTATATAAAATGGCACAGTTTTATAAATATCTAAAAGTACACTCTTAACATCAGTCAGTCAAGCATTATAATATGATCATCAATATTATTTAATGATAGAACTTTAGTAATTAGAATTAAAACTTGATAACCATGTATGAAAGCATATTAGTCATTTTAACTGAACTTCGGACTGGTGGTGGTGCTTTTTTGGTCATTCAGTTTTTCTGTAAAAAAAAAAAAAAAATTGGGGAAAAAACTAACAAAAATACTGATACTTGACAAGAAAATACAACAAAGAATATCGTTTACATGTAGCGCATCAATTCTCTCTCTCCCTCCCTCTCTCTCTGAGTGTGTGTGAAACAAAGCGACGGCGAGTCGTGCGCCTTCATAGTGTTTCCGGTACGTTAAATACAGGTGCGTTGCACATCCATTGAGATGGCAAAGAAATCAACCAGGGCGAACGATATTATAAATATTCCCTTTGGTAAAGGAGAAGCTAAGGCAATAATAAAAAAAGAAATGATGAAGAAATGGCAGGACAGATGGGACATGGATAATAGTGGAAGGAAATATTATAGTATACAGAAATGTATCAACGCACAGGGTGTGAATGGAAGGAATAGAAGGGAGGAGTCAGTTCTAACCAGGCTGAGGTTTGACCACACAGGGTTAAATAAAACATTGTTTTTGTTAGGTAAAAGTAAATCAGATGAATGTATGGAATGTAAAATCACAGAAAATGCAGAACATATATTGTTACATTGTAGGAAGTATAGGGAAGAGAGGATTAGATTAAACCAAAAGATAAGTCAGACAGGAAGAAAATGGAACCTTGAGGGTGTTTTGGGAACAACAGGAGAAGGGGTTAAAGATGCACAGGATGCTGTTGTGGAATATCTGAAGGATACAGGGGTATATTATATGATTTAGATAGTAGTGTTATAATATTTATTTATTAATTTTTTTTTTTTTTATAATGTAAAGTGCATTCATTGAGATATAATCCATGCTGCATACTCCGATACAGTAGGTGGCGGTATGCACCTGATGAGTCATGGTTGCAATCCGCCATAAAACTAACAAGAAGAAGAAGAAGAAGAATCCATTGAGATGAACTGAAAAACAGCACAGATCGCTTGGCGGAGAGTGAAACTCTGAAGCACTCAGTCAAGTGTGTTCGGCGAGTGAAAATATATCTGCGCTAAACTTATACTTAGCCTCCAACTCACACACTGGCAAGTAAAATCTGAGAATTTATTAGCAATTGGCTAATATTAGACATCATTTAGTCGCACAGAGTGAAGATTTAGTCGCATATGCGAGTGATTTACTCGCAATGTAGAGGGTTGGATTAGACCACAGCCAGCCAGACAGACCTGTTGAATTAGTTCTGCTGATACAGGATCATCAGCAAGCATTTGGAAATTGGATTTGCATATTGTGAGAGATGCATTAAGAATTATTGTCCGGAACTTGCACTTTTATTACCAGGAGAATCACTGAGCATTTTAATGTCTATTATTTTCTTATGTGTGGGTTTTCTGTAACTATCTGCATCTTTTAAGACTGTGGATTTTGACTTGAAAATTTTAAACACTTTTTTTCACACTCTCAGTAGTCAATTGAACACATTTTTTGACGTTTTTCTAAAATGTCATTAACTTTTCCACCAAATTACATAATGAATTTATGTATTGTGTATGTGGTGGAAATGGCATTTTAAAAAAGCAAAAAAAAAAACATTTTTGTTAGCTAAATAATAAAATGAATTCAACATACTTTTTGGATAATGTGACAAAATTACAACTATATTGAAAATGATGCAAATGCAAAAAATACTAATATTAACATTGATTTTTGTTCGAAAAAATTCTTGTATGATTAAGATGATATATCTATCATATTTTGTCTCAAACATGGTCTTCATTGAGAGTGTTGTCTACTTGGCAAACAAACAAATTGTTAGTTTTAACAAAAATAAACATTTTGGACATAAACGTGGCTGTAGTTGAAGAAACACCCATATTTCCTGGAGGAAACATTACAGAAAAGCTCTTTTGCTTTGTTGGCTTTATCAGGAAGTGATCTAAAGTGGAGTTCATATTCTTACACAAACACACACTCATGCACACATTCACACAAGCTTCCTTCCTTGAGCTATCAGCTGTGACTGGTTGACCTTGCTCTATTTCCTTTGGACTCAGCATGGTAAACAGTGCAGAACTGCTCCTGGCATTTGCAGGAGCCTTTTAAGTTTGCTCACGGATGTGTTGAAACTATGACGATTGTTTCCAAGGAGCTGGGGACAGGAAGAGAGAAGGTGTCACATTTAGGCCATCACTGTCATGCTGCTCTTTGGTGCAGAGGTTGAGATGAAATTGAGAAAGCAGTTAAACTGACGCAAAAGACCTTGCTGCTTCCTAAGAGTTACTTTAATGATTCAGACATTGTTCAGACACATTTACCTCCTTTTTTGTTTAGTTTTTTACATAAGAGTGACCTCCACCCTGACTTCAGGAAGTAGTCTGGGCATATCCTTGTGTTTTATAAGACCAAAGCCTTTTAAATGGCATGCTAATAGTGTGAAGGGTTTTAAAAATATTAACTATTAAAGGGATTGTTCACCTAAAAATTAGTATTCTGTCATCATTTACTCATCTGCATGTCAATCCAAACCTGTATGACTTTCTTTCTTTTGTGGAACTGATCTCCATCCATAAATCTGCTGACACATCTAAGTAATAGAGACCTGCTTACTGAGGCAGAAACCACTGACTTGTGAACCTTTAAGATCTTTTAAATGGGATTTTAATCCAAAAAACAAGACCATAATTTGAAGGTCAGTAAGATCCTAATCGAGTTTTGTAGTAATTTTCTTTGGCACTTTACTTAAAATGTCAATTTATACTAAATTTTTATTTTTTGTCTTGGACAGAAACTTGTTTACTTATGGGAAGTACATACCTCACAAATGATAATGAAGTATGTACTTCTAAGCCAGTACACGACTGTCGGGAAATATAGTACTGTAAATTTGTGTCTTGATGCTGCATCAAAGAACCATCACAAGCCAAATCTCTTGCATAGCTATGAGGGTTGTGGACAATATTAACCCTGAAAATTTTGACAGACTATTTTCTGTGTGCTGTGATTTAGGACACACAAACCCTAAATCCTTGGACAGGTATAAATGAGATTCAAAATTGACATAATCGAGCCTGTTTTTTCTATAGCGACAGAATAGCAAAAATAACAACCTAGGATTATTAGAAATGTGTGCCTTTTCCTACTCCAAAAACGTACCAGTTTCCAGGTGAAATGAACACTAGAGGCAGCAAAATGTCGACAACTTTTATTTCTTTTCTTCCTTTTCACACATACGATTACATGAGCAGATTATCAATTAATAAAGGCTTATTTTGCATGGTTCGTTGCACGATACTAAGTTATAACCTCAAAATACTTTTACTATAGTGCATGATTTGTAAACTGATACATTTTGACATTTGCATCAGATAACATTATGTACAGTTTGTCTGAGACGTGCATTAATTTGAACGGTGAGTTTTTATGCGGGTGGCTTTGATGCAATGCAGGAGATGCAGACTCAAATCTCAAAATGCTTTTATGATGCACAATTAATTTAAATACAGTCAGTTATGTCTTAGGATGGATCATATGAATTAAGAAACTTTAATTAAGGCTGTCACGTATATCCGCTTCAAATATAAACGAATTGCTAATTACAATACTCTTCTTGACATTGAAAAATGCAAAGCCTGTACTAGGCATGGGCCGATTATCGGTATCAAGGTATACCGCGATTTGAAAATGCCACGGTTTCAAAACTGCTAATATATTCCGTCATACCGTTCCTGCGGTATGCGCTGTTTTCTCTGTTCTGGACTTGCACAAACTGCATTGCAATGCATATCAATTTCCAAATGTCATTTATGTGAAAATATGAAGTCTGTAAACGCCCGTTAACACAGGCCAGAGACGCTGAAGATGGACGCAAAGAGAAAAATACTGTAGCAGGCAGATCACTCACTGTTCATGATGCACGAACTATTGGAAGAAAATCCTCAATAGTGATTTGGGGGTTTATATGAATGTTTCTTAGGGGAACTGAAGTCTTCAGAAACGTTTAGATGGTGTTTTCTTTTCATCTCGTCTCTGTATAATTCACATTAAAGCAGTATTTTCAGCGCAGCTCTGCTGTGTTTACGACGGTAACCAAGGAAATGCTGTATCTGGTGTTCCAGAAGCGCCTCCTGCTGTCAGAGAGTGAATCTGCGTCTCATTCAGAGCTTCTGCTGTTTGCTTCGTTCAGGCATAATTTCACAAAGCTAGTCAGAACATTCTGTTTTTGCTTCAAATTGGGTTATTATTAGATCAAATTATGTGTATGAAATTATATAGCTAAATGATATGAACTTTGTAACTTTGCAGATTTTTTTTTATGATCAAACAGCAACATTAAGACTAACTAAAGTTGTAAAAGTGAAAAAGCATAATAGGATTACATTTTCAGATTTGTGACATTACTTTTTATGTAATGCTAAAACACTGCTGGTCACTTTCAGAAGTTGTAGTGATACTTTCTTTTCCAAGAAAAAATGTGAAACAAATTGGTTATATAATTTTCATTTTTAAATATTTTAAAATATAATTTAAATTGATTTTATACACTTTAAGCAATATTGTATCGCATATCAAATATCGCATTATTTAACAAGGCATCGCATATCGCATTTTTCTTCAATATCGCACAGCCCTAGTATATAGCATTGTATGTGCCACAATAAAAGATCTCAAAGCATCGTAGTATCATACTAAAGCTCCACTGTTGCTTCAGCAAATGTGTTTGCTCATGTTTGCATTTGTTATTGCTAAGTTTATTGTAGGCGGTACATTATTTTCAAACGTGAACAGAACATTTTATTTCCCTACTGCTTTGATTCGTACAACAACCAATGTAATAAATCTTTGCCAGATTCACGCCCATCTGTTTCAGATGAACTGAACATGATTTGAGCGCTATTCACTCATTTCACTTTTTGTCACAAAGCACCGCACAAGAAGCAATGTAACATAATTATGCGGAAATTCCACCACAGACATGTTTGTCCATTGATCCTGACATTTTTCAGTTTCAAGCAGGTATTCTGAACTTCCTTGCATCTGCCATTGGTCGCCAAACAGATTGTCCTTCCCCAAACTCACACCAGTATGGTCTGGATTCTGCAATGGTCTGCATCTGGAGACTGGATGGTCTGCAATGTTTTGATAGCATCACAGTGTTTACTTTTTGAGCAATTCAACCTACGAATAGTTTAGTTAAAGCTGTCTCTGCATATGCAGGTGCATCTCAATAAATTAGAATGTCGTGGTTCATTTATTTCAGTAATTCAACTCAAATTGTGAAACTCGTGTATTAAAATTGGTGGGTTTTTGTTAAATGTGAGCCAAAATCATCACAATTAAAAGAACCAAAGACTTAAACTACTTCAGTCTGTGTGCACTGAATTTATTTAATACACGAGTTTCACAATTTGAGTTGAATTACTGAAATAAATGAACTTTTCCACGACATTCTAATTTATTGAGATGCACCTGTAAAACTGAGATAGAAAGTACTTTTACATGCATCACCTTTATTGTCAGAAAATTTGTTTATTACAGACCATCATTCGCTTCTTCATTAAGTGCACTGGATGACATGCATGTTTTTTAGAGGGGTTGAAGGAGCGAGTTCCTGAGAGGAGTGGAATGCTTGGAGTGCTCTTAACTTTACTGTGTTTGGCAAACATATTCTCCTCCGAGACCCCTGCAAATGTCAGCGATGGGATGATCTAGAAGTTTCCAGCCTTTTTTTGTTGTTTCTTTTTTCTTGTGTGAGAAGTCACCGAGACTAAGAAACAAGAGAGCAAGAAAGGGTGATCTGGAGTTTAGCGCTGCTCATTGATGCAACGGTTAATGTCATGGTTTGCCAAGCGATCACAGTATCTGACCACATGTGTGCTTCCAGGTCTCTGTGCGTCACATTTTCAGCTGCTTCTCTTCTGCTGTTTGGCCAGAGACAAGTAGATTGAAAATGAAAAGTTACTTCTTATATTTTCGGATTCTTGAAACATTTGTTTCGAGGCTTCACCACATCAGCAAACTTTTCCACTAGTGACACATACACACACACACACACACACACACACACACACACACACACACAGACAGTGTTGAATGTCTGAGTTGGCTTTGCTCAGTATTTATTACTCAGTCCAAAACTATTCCTGTGAATAGTCCCCACTTGTGATACCTTTTTGCATGTCTCTGAAAAGGTGCTGGGAATATTTTCCAGCTACAGTACATCCACATCAAATTAATTTAGAACACCTTTAGGCTTAGACTGGATCCAGATATTAAAGAATAAGTGCAGGAAAGAACTACTTGCCTGTGAGAGAAAGTCATAAATGCAGGATGTGGTTTTGATGGCTATTGTGTGTAGTTACATTTCCGCTCAGAAGTCATTTCAGGTTGAATTCTTATTAGAGTTGAGCTATGTTATCAAAGGACCTCTTGCTTGCTTTCTCTTTTTTTTTCTTTGTCTCTGCAGCTATTTTGAGGGCCAGTAGGAGTCACTGTTCTACATGAGTCTTACCTTTTTCCATCAGGTGAAGATATTAGGCTGTATTACAGTCATGAGAGTTCGACAAACCTGTTTTTGATATCAGAGCCCTGTAATATATGATTCACTGTGGTATATGTCCACACTGAACTACTTAAATGCAAGTAGCTTTTTCATTTCACTTCAATTACAATATTAATGTATGTTATGATGATGTGCAATCATTCAGCCTCATTCTTTTTCATTTAAACACGTCTGTTTGTGTTGTAGAGGCTTACCTGCTCTAGAGCTGGTTTTATTTTGGGTTAGAGATCGCAAACCCAAACTGGGCCAATCAGCTGTGAGCAAAGTGACATATATCTGATGCAATAAAGCCACTCCCCCTGTATCTCTCGCTTCAAATTAAAGCAGTTTACAGTGAAAGAATTTTATTGACAAAATTGCCCGTCTTTAGCCTCTAATTATTAATTATAATTCATATAATATATTTAAAGAATTATTTTATGAACTGGCAACTAATATTAAACTTGGAATTTAAATTAATTTAAATATATACATATAAGTATATAATAATATATAAAGCCTTTAACATATAAAGATTTTAAAATGACTAAACTTATGTTTTCTTTTGAGCTCTTAGTGAAACTATATAAATTATTAAATTCAGTTTATTCATTTGCATAGTCATATATTTTCTTTCAGCTGCCTTCTCAAATTTTTGCTGCAGCAGCAGTTTATTCCTGCATTGTAAATACATTTAAATTCATTGTATTTTTAATAAGGACATCTCTTAATCTTCAGCAGAAATGTGTATTGTGCCAACTCTCGCGAGAAGTGAATCAAACCGATGCTCTCCATGTCTCATGTCGTGTAATTGGCTGCTTGCTGCACGTGTCACTCTTTCAGGTGCATGCACTCCAGAGTTTATCACATACTCTGGATCAACCCTGAGTTGACAGAGAACGTTTATATAGAGCTTTGTGAGCCCGGTGAACTAGATCTAAACCAGGTCGGATTTGTTTGGTTTTGTCAACTCTAAACCTACAGTACTCTGAAACTTAGAGTTAGTACAGCTTCATGCAAAAGGCCACCGAGCAGTGGTTCTCAGTGTTTTTGACTCTATGTTTTTGCGCCCATTGTTCACCAGAATAATCGAAGAACCAGTGACACTTTATAATGATTAAAGATAAGGAAATTTATTTTTTATAATTTTTTTTTACTTGCATGTTCTACCTGATAAATTATTTTAGAGCTTGACATGACGAATGTATATTCATTATAAAAATGCCAATGGATTTGTAAGATTGAAATCATTTACATTACTTTTTCTTGGTCTAGAAATGACACTTTTGCTTCACATCTTATATATCCAGGTTTTTCAAGCCTGTTGGAACTCTGGTTCTTTAAAGAAAAATATAGTTGCTGAGAGAGTCAATTATTATAAGACATACCTTGATTTTAATACTTGTTTTGTCTTATTTTGAATAATTTTAAGTCATCTTGAGGCCCCTTTGGAAGTTTGCTTAAGCCCCCTAGTGGCCCCAGCCCCCTGGTTGAGTGACGTCACGATACAATAAACAATAAATGTATCTTTGTTCAGCCCTGAAAATGTATCCAGAACTCTGTTTCATGTTGGTTTAAGGGAAATAAGAATAGGTGCATTTTGGTACAGAGTAGGGCTGCACGATTAATCGAAATTAAATTGTAATCACGATTAGGCAAAAGCTGCGAAATCTCCATCCGAAGGCCAGAGGGCGCTCTTGCACGGAAACTCCAAATACGCCGCAAAAGAAATCCAGGAAATCCCTATAGAGGTAGCTGAATAAATAGAAGGTTTAACTGCTTTCATTAATTCAACGTGACTAATAAACACACGATTACGACAATATATGGTTTATCTGAGTTCATCTTATTATAATTTTTATTATAATAAAGTATATAATAATGCAATGCTAATCGACATAGCCTTTATCACTGCTTAGAATACTTTGAAGTATGTTGCATGCCTTATTCTGTGTAAGAAGCCACATAATCTCAGATTTACTTCACAACACTCGACTGACGTTATGAAGTGAGTTTGGAGTAAAAACATGTTATTAAATGTGGTATTTTCACATGTTTTCAGATGGAGCAGCATCTACTACACAGAGCTGTAGTTCACTGACAAGCTACGCAAACAGCTTTCATAATCGCGGAACGATATCTTCGATTTCATAATCGTGTGATTATATCGTCTGCGAATATGAACGCGATTTTGTGTAGCTTGTCAGTGAACTACGGTTCTGTGTAGTAAATGCTGCTCCATCTGAAAGCACATGATGGAGATTTACTACTGATTACAGAACCGGCTTTACTGACAAGATGCGCATGACAATCGCATTCGATTAATTGTGCAGCCCTAGTACAGAGGGCATAACCTGTGATCTGTTTGGTCTGTGGTCTGTGGTCTTTGTAAGTCACAAAAATCATGGTATATTGTGAGTGCACACAAATAAAAGTAGACCCTTTACAGTTCCGAATGATGTATTACTCTTATCTTTATAAACTTTATAAGTTGTTTCCATTGTTATTGAGAAAAAAAATGCAATTGATCGCGCGGGCGCCTCCATGTCCTGCAAAGTGTGCTTTAGCTTCCACTCTTCACACAAAGACTTGGATATGCGCCTAACAGTACACATTTATCTAGGTTAAATGTTTAAACTAGCATTGTGATATGCTTGCAGTGTTTTACATCTATGGGTTTTATTGTAGGCAAGTCAAGTGTTGATTTGAGAAGGCTAAATGGATCAAACGTGATGAACTCACCGTCTGCCGCTGGCTACTTGGTCATCAATAAAAAAAAACTAAAACTTGAATTTAACAAACAAAAAAATGTCCAAACATTTTTTCTAAATTAACTTAATGAAATGAAAAGAAATATAATAATTTTGCCATTAAAAACAAAACTGAACTATTTAATGGCTGCAACAGCAGCTGTGTAATGGGGAAGAGAGAGAGAAAAAAACATGTTTTCTCTTTGGTCAGCATGTTGTATATTAACTCTTTGATTTGAAGCTTCACTTTCTTTCTTTTTTCTCCCACAGAAAGGGTTGATCCTTTTATCCTTGAACACATTATTTTCCACATACTGTACATTATTGTTTCTCCTCTATGCCCCACCTTTCTGAAACACGTCGATTTTTACAAAGCTCATCGGGTCTGAAAAGCGAGGTGTGCTCTGACGGAAATGTTCACAACGAAAAAGCGTCACACACCGCGGCCTTGAGTGAGCGGAGGCCGGAGGCCTAGAGGGAGCCACGGCCTAGAGTATGCGGAGACCGGCTTGAGTGAGCAGAGGCGGGCGGGCAAACTTGACAACGGCGCGGCCGGTGGATTCGACGAAGGAGCAACCACATGTGACGACCCCGGGCTGGACTCCGCTTCGTCCACGGTGAAAGCCGATCTGGCGATACACAGCGTGAAGTTGATGTATTTCCTCAGCGACCAGCACGGATCAGCTCCAGGCATGACAAAGTGGATATCATCCTCTTTTGGAAGGCCAAACAAAGTAGTTTCGCTTTCACAATGAAACACACAGCACCTTCACGACATGGCGGCAGCGGCAACAACAATACTACAGCGAGAATAAAAGTTACGCCTTCTTTCTTTGCGTGAACATTTGGGTGGCGTTATGCAAATCTTCCCACATCGTGACGTAGACATGTGGGGGCGTGTTAGAACGAGCTGTTTTATGTAGGCGAGGTTGACTCTTAACTTTTATAAAGATTATCTCTTTGGATTTGAGACTTTAGTCTTTGCAACTTTACAGATCTTCTTTATGCACCAAGAGCTTGTAACACTCCAAAGAGAAAGGAAAAATTGAAATCGCATCACATGACCCCTTTAAGTGATGACCCAACACAGTAACAAAATTATTAATCATGAATGTTTTTAAAACATTGAAATGTTTTTATTTCATTTTATTTTCATAACCCTTACAGAACCGACCTGCCATTTCTGGTCACAACATACCACTGGCCTAAAATAGATCTCTGGTCCGATCCGAGGGAGACAGTTTGAAATGAAAAGTGGTCTAGATGGAGTTTTCCTACTAAATCATCTTCCAGTCCTTGTTCACATGTGTCCTCCTCAGGCTCTAGGTGCTGGAGAGAACAAAAGAGCTGCTGTGTGATGCGGAAGCGAGTGGTGGTTTCTCATCTGCATGAAATATGCTGCAGTGCTGGACGCTTAGTGACAAACAGGCCTTTGACTGCGTCTGACTCTGTTTTCTCTAACAGCCTCCTCACCATGACTCTACATTCCCAACAGCTCTGGAAAATAGGACGGCAGCTGACCACTGAGGTTTGCTGCTTAATCAGTCTTTCTTTAAATGTAGTCAAAATAATATGGTAAATAATGGCATAGTGTGAAATTATTCTAATCATTTTGACAACCTCATCTATGTTTCATGAGCAGTGGCAGAAGGGTAGTATTTGAAAACAAGGGATCAAACAAACTCACAAGCTCAGTATGAGTCTATAGAGTCTCTGTCGTCTCACTGTCAGTATCTCTGGCTGTTGGCCCTGACTCAGTGGGGCCGTGGTGTGAAGGGGGCCCTCCACAACTGTGAGTGTGTGATTTGTGCAGCTCTTATCCCTTTACAAGCCCCAGGCTTCCTCTTTCTCAACTTGTGCCTTGTGGTTTTGACTGGGGATGAACATGTACAGCTGGCTCCCCTGCACTTGTGTCCGGGTCAGAGTAAGACCCTCTGTGCCCCCCCAATCCTCTCCACACCCAGAGCCAGACGGACACGCTGGCATGGCTTGTGACAACCGCTTGTGGCCATATCATGTCTCTTGGCATCCAGCAGGAATAATGATATCTGTTCTTATCTGTCTGTCTGCTTGTTCTTCAGGGGATAAACCCAATCCCAACAGTGCGAGCCAAGCTGCTGATCAGACAAATTAGCACAAGGATGGGGGTAGTTGTGCAGTCAGAGGGTTGAGAAGACAGTAGGTTGTAAAGTGATTCTGCTGTTGTTTGTTGTGAAGCATGTTGCGTGATCAGTTATCAGATAAAGCTCTTTCTGCATATGTCATGATAATGGGCATTCTCTCGGTGGCCTGCTGTGACGTGTCAGACTGCAGAAGAATCTTTTTGTTCTGTTGGAGAAATCAAAAGTTACTGACTAATGACTAGGGATGCACCTATATTACAGTTCTGGCCAATTCGATAATGATTATTTAAATTTTACAGCTGATAGCTTTGATAAATGTCTGATACTAAAATTCTATGCTGGTTGTCAAAATAAATGAAAATGAACAACTGCAAAAACTAAACATTTTAAATGCTATAAGCAGATGTAGACATCACAACCACTGTTATCATTAACTACAACTATCAAAAATATATTTTTGGTATTTGAAATAAAGCTGAAATAGAATAAAATATAAACATTGGATGAAAAACTTAAAAAAACCTGATTAGACTGACAATTAAAAATGTTGACTTGGCAACTAAATGAAATAAGTTTGAAATACTAAAATTACTAATTCTAGAACACAAATAAAAAATAAAAATAAAGCTAGAAATATTAAACGATGCTAAAAATTACTTGAGCAAATTAATACAAATATAATGTAAACTAATAATTATTAATAAATTCTACTGTGTTGTGTGTGTATATATCAAGAGCAGTGAGTGATTTCTTTGTTGTTGCTGTTTGATTAATATTAAGAAAGTACTGTCACTTTAAGAGAGTGCACTGATACAGTACGTTCAGCCGGCTATGTCTGCTATAGGATACTTACCAAGACAGGCATTTTGACATAATTTTTGTGTGAATTTGTCCATTTAAACACAATACTTCAGAGAGAGATTAATATTTGCGTGCGTTCTGAGTCGCGGGTTTACGCGCTTCGGATGAATGCACACACAAATCTTCTCACTGTGCGCGTGAGCTCGCGTCCTCTGGCTGAGACTGGCTCTTAAATGTTTAAACTGGCAAAGCTTACATGAGTTTAGTTTAAACACAGATATCAACGTGTGCTGTTCAGGTCTCACCTGTGCGCGCGCGCTATCAGCACCCGGGTGATGACGGAATAAATGCTCGTATTCCAGCATATGGCAGTCGCATTGAACAAAAGAGTGAATGGTTTGTCCACGTTTGTTTTTTCTCTCATCGCTGTTGTTCTAATGTGTTGGGAAGCCAGAATGCGCATCCATCAACAGAAACATATTAGCTGAACCCTTTTTGTTTTACGTGTTATTTATAGCAAACCATATTACAGATGCGTTGTCAGATTTAATTTGAACCGTGGTCCTAGCGCGTGCCGAACCGTGTGTGGAGAACCGTACGGTTCAATTTTTTTCCGCGAACCATTCCACCCCTAATATATACACGCGCGCACACACACACACACACACACACACACACTAAAATAGCATTGATCACAACAGTATAATGTACAGTAAATGTATATTACATTTTAAATTGATTACATTTTTAACCGTGTTCTTAAATTATAGGTGTTTTTAAAGATGAAGTGAACATTGTGTGAGGTTTTTATGTGTTTAGCTGCAGGTGAATATGAAATCTGAGACATGATAATGTACTGTTGGGAAAAAGTGTTACTTTGTAAAAGGCTATACACAGAAGAAATTGGTACACGTGTGTACACTGAATTTCTCTCTTAGACTAATACATGTTGGCTGTTTGACAAACAAAACATGGAAGCAAACTGGAAGCAGAAACAGTTCTGTTCTTTTGATATAGTTTACTTGCTACTAAGAGACCAGCACTAAATATCTTTTAAAGATTTCAATAACCTGGCAAAGTTTTTGGTAAAAATCCAGTGAATTTATCCTCATCCTGTAGCAGCCCTTTAACTTGCCTATAATGCATATGAACTGCTTTCTCAGCATGGCTCCCAGCAGACCCAGTTATCAAATGCAGAATGGTTTATGGTTATCTGAGACTGTTTGACTTTATATAAAGCAATAGCACTCACTCTGTATACTCTTGTGGTTTAAGTAGGAAGAAATCTAAATTAACCTGAGTGAGTAGTCTGTGCCAAATCATGATCTAATAATGATCTGATTCCAAGATCTTGTTTGTTTCATATGGACTGGGGTTTTAAGTTTCCCACTGCAACAAAGATGCAAATAAATAACAATTATTTGAGCAGATTGATGTAGTTCATTTAAGCTGGTTAATAATGTTCCAATTAAGAATTAAGGCGACTTTATATTGAAAGTTGCTTCTCTATGTGTTCTGTGAGGTGTTTTGGTCATAACACAATCTCAGTTGGGCTCATGTACTGGCTACATACTAGGGCTGCACGATTATGACAAAAACCATAATTGTCGGTTATTCTTTTGAAATTGTAATTGCGATTATTCATTTACGATTAAATGAATGAGGTTTACACCTTTGTTTGAAGCAACTGCATGCCATATTTTTATATGAAAATAAACAAGCTGAAAACACTAACTGAAAAACTTTTATTGCTTTTCTATAGTATTAAGCCTCAAATGTCAAGTTACATCGGATTGGTGTCTCTTGAAATAAAAAGGTAAAAATATGCATGGTATTATAATGTTATACTAAATCTAAAATTAAAACAATGGGAAAACCCTTAAGATAACATGTAGAAAGAAAAAAAGCATCTTAAGCATGCAGAATAACATAAGTGGACTTTGAACGATTAATTGCTGCTTTGAACAATTATGTAATTGTGGCATCCGTAATTGTGATTGCGATTAGAAATTCGATTAATTGTGCAGCCCTACTACATACTCTC
>NW_015540871.1:128845-129694 GCF_001515605.1 Sinocyclocheilus anshuiensis | reverse complement strand
CTAGTAGATTGTGAAAGAATGATTATCAGTTCCACACACAGAGATATATAAATTCTACATTTATTTAAATGAGGGAAAACAACTTCACTGGTATAGGATCGGTATCGGCCAATACCGAACCCTACGTATCGGATTCGGTATCGGAGGCGAAAAAGGCGGATCGGAGCATCCCTAATTTTTATATGAAAATAAACAAGCTGAAAACACTAACTGAAAAACTTTGTGTTTTTCTATAGTATTAAGCCTGAAATGTCAACTATACATCGGATTGGTTTCTTCTTTAAATTATAAAAAAGTAAAAATATGAATGGTATTATAATGTTATACTAAAACTAAAATAATGGGAAAAACCCTTAAGATAACATGTAGAAAGAAAAAAAGCATCTTAAGCATGCAGAATAACATAAGTGGACTTTGAACGATTAATTGCTGCTTTGAACAATTATGTAATTGTGGCATCTGTAATTGTGATTGCGATTAGAAATTCGATTAATTGTGCAGCCCTACTACATACTCTTACAACCATGTAAGCTGTGCACTTGTGACCACTGTAAAAGTGAAGCCTTAAGACAAATGGTTTGCATTAGTCTAGGAGAAGAATAAATCAGCCCTTCTTTCTCAGCACTGGGGAACAAAGATGACGCAGCTCCATTGTTTATCTGCTGTAAGACCTCCTAGCAAGGGAACAAATGTCTAGCTTCCCCCTCCAGCTTCTTTCTCTCCTTCTGACATCTGCAGGCCTTTCCAAAAATTGAATAGGGGATGTAGTTGGATAAAGTCAGTGGATGCTGTTCGTCTGACAGAAACACTGGAGATGTTGACTTTGTTGATGCTGATCATTGTATGGTG
>NW_015540871.1:127197-128757 GCF_001515605.1 Sinocyclocheilus anshuiensis | reverse complement strand
CATTGGGGAACAAAGAGATCGCAGCTCCATTGTTTATCTGCTGTAAGACCTCCTAGCAAGGGAACAAATGTCTCGCTTCCCCCTCCAGCTTCTTTCTCTCCTTCTGACATCTGCAGGCCTTTCCAGAAACTGAATAGGGGATGTAGTTGGATAAAGTCAGTGGATGCTGTTCGTCTGACAGAAACACTGGAGATGTTGTCTTTGTTGATGCTGATCATTGTATGGTGGCTGCATGTTCACAAGATCTCCTGCTTTCTTATGTTGGAGGAGAGCTGGGAAACTTTGGCATCTTTATCTTGAAATCAGAGTAGGTTTGTTTTTGTTGGGAAATGTTCAAACAATTAAGCAAATGCCTATGCTGTTCTAACCACAGGTTTGAGCGGTTTATCTAGTATGCAGTCTCCTTTTAAACACGGAGTTTGCTGCTTTCACAAGCACTTCGGAAGAAAAGCATAAAGGAGGCCTCCCAGAAAAAGTGCAGAGATGCAACGAGCGAAGGGTTTGCCCTCAGAGAACGGGAATGCTTGCTCTTGGAATTGTTGTAAACCTGCCAAACATCAGAAGGGTTTATTTTCGCTCCGTGTTAATAAAAACTGATGAAACTCGATCCCCTCTCTGGTGGGTGAAAGAAGGGAAGTGGCTTATTGTCAAGAGCCACGGCCTGCAATTTATGACGACCTACATCAGGAGTTGCCATGAATGCTGCCTGTTCAGTTTCATGGTAAACGTTTGGAGTGACCACAATAATCTGGCACATCTGACTTGATGAAGTAAACAAGGCTATTATTAGTCTTTCTCATTTTCCCTCGACCATACAGCTTGCAGCAGAGACTAGGCATGAAATAGAAATGCACAGTAATTTTTCATACATGGGTCATTGAAAAGCGTATAGATGGGCTCAATGATTAAGAGTGTAATATAAGCCTCCCTGTACTGACGATGGATTCTGTATAAGTTAAGGTGCTGTTTTCCATCTAAACTCTCAGTGAGGAATGATGTGAGATCTGCTTTTGATTTAGGGACACTGATCAAAAAGCATGTGTTTTCCCCCCTCCCTTTGATTTGTGGAGTTGGATCAAGACTAAACAAAAATAAAAGGCTGTCAAAATGACTGAAAAACTAAATTCGAATTTTCTACTTAAATATAATCAAAATTCGAATTATATTCAAATTTAAAAGGCATAATTTCAGTTAGGGGGAAAAAGCTTTTGGCTTCTCTCCTGAAGCCACAAGAGGGCACATTGAGCAAAATATTATGCACGTTTCTTCAAAGCGTAATAAAATAACGCGACTAGCTTTGAAAAAAAGTGCATAATGTTTAAAATAATGTTTATAAACCATATATAATTAATAAAGTTGCTTAAACAATTAGAGAAAAAACAGCAGCATGCATGTATGTATAGTTTAATACAAAGGACCTAAAACCAATCACAAAGAGTAGGCTACTTTCTTAAAAACATGAGATACAGTGGGATGGGGAAAAACCGCCATAACGTCTTTAGACATGTTTTTTAAAAGTTGAACTTGCATTAATTTTACATGGCTTTCTAAACATGCCGC
>NW_015540871.1:125731-126441 GCF_001515605.1 Sinocyclocheilus anshuiensis | reverse complement strand
GCGAGTGCAACGGTAATAGATGTCCCTCTAGAAAATGTGATAAATATGCGTTCTGTGTGAACGGCTTGGTTTCAGTTTTGACGTAAACATCTTCTCCACACTGATGCTCTCGTTTTCTGCAATATATGAATAAACAACATTTTTGCATTCGAATGTGGATTTTTTTTTTTTTTAATTCGACGAATATTCGAAATTGAAATTTGTTTTTGACAGCCCTAGGGTCTATTAGTGAAAATATTATTTATTTATTTATTTATTTAACAAAAGTATTAAGTAAATATATTATTTATTTTTTACAAATTATATTATTAGTGCTGGGATGATATGCAGGAAATTGGAAGCAAGAAATTTGATTAGTGGCCTCAAATAGTGCAGAATATTTAGATCAATTTAATTATGAATTGCTGGAAATACTTATTAAATTAAATTAAATTCTGAAAATTTATAACACAAATTGAATAAGTAAACAACGTGTGGGTGTATAAATGTATATATATTTATATACACAGGTGTGTGTGTGAGTGTGTATAAATATAATCTCTCTCAAAATCTCTCACTGAATAACTGAGATCCCACAAATTCTTCCAGTTGGAAGAACAAAAGTTTGGCTCAGGTAATTCAGAGCTCATAAATCATTGGTGCTGGACAGTCCAAACTCTTGCTCTGTTTTCTCTCAATTCAGGACTGGGGAGGGATAGCCAGCCAGCAAC
>NW_015540871.1:117710-125521 GCF_001515605.1 Sinocyclocheilus anshuiensis | reverse complement strand
TGTGTGTGTGCGTGTGTGTGTGTGCGTGTGTGTGTGCGCGTGTGTGTGTGCACGTGCTTTGTCAGGCAGATTGGCTTCCTGCTTTCGTTCTCTTTCTTTTTCCTCTGGCCATCTCTTTTCACTGAGTTCTCTGGAGTTGGAGAGGGGTGTGATGAGTTAGTGTCACATGACACTATGTAGGTGGAGTCAGAGAGAAGCCCAGAGACTCCAGCTGAGGCTCACACTGGAGGTTTGAGGCTGAGCGGAGAAGAGCAGAGGGTAGGTCAAAACACTTTCACTCTATCTTCCTCCCTTTTTTTCTTTTCTTTCACTCGCTATCTCCCATTCTGTTTGTGTATTGCTGCCTCTTGCTTCTTTACAAACATTGACTAACATTGTAGAAAAGTTTACTTAAAAGCAAGTTGGACTTTAGTGTGTGTATATGTTGGAGTATCTTAAAATACATGTCTGTATAAGTATGATTTTTCCATGTTCACGCCTGAGACTAGGCCTGTTTTCCATGTTAGAGCTTCACGGATGTTTAAGCTGGAAAGTTCTGAGCAGGGAAGATTTAAGTCTCTTTAAGCATCTGTGAGTTTGCAGAGGGGGCGTGTTTGCCTGTTCTGCGCTCCTTTTTCATCCTTTACTCCCTGTCTGCACCTTCTGTCTTGGCCTTGTAATTAAAAGTGTGTAGGTTACAGGGCTGAATGAGACCCAGACACTCTAGCCCTGTGTAATTTCACCTCCACACCGCCTAATTTTTGCGATAGTTTTTTTGTAGGTAGAAATTTTGGAGGGTTTTATTTCACCCCAGAATAAAAAAAATATAATTATTTTGCTTAAAGGAAGAGACGCCTTTTTTAGCACTATTATGATTTTTTGCATTGTGTTTATGATTAATTGTATTTGGGTGTCATAGTAATATTTTTATTTATGCTGATTTAAATGTAAAAAATAATCTATAATTAAACATTTATATATATTATTTAATATTTTTTACAATTCCATTTAAAAACATTGTAGAAAAGTTTACTGCAAGTTGGACTTTTGTGTGTGTATATGTTGGAGTATCTTAAAATACATGTCTGTATAAGTATGATTTTTCCATGTTCACGCCTGAGACTAGGCCTGTTTTCCATGTTAGAGCTTCACGGATGTTTAAGCTGGAAAGTTCTGAGCAGGGAAGATTTAAGTCTCTTTAAGCATCTGTGAGTTTGCAGAGGGGGCGTGTTTGCCTGTTCTGCGCTCCTTTTTCATCCTTTACTCCCTGTCTGCACCTTCTGTCTTGGCCTTGTAATTAAAAGTGTGTAGGTTACAGGGCTGAATGAGACCCAGACACTCTAGCCCTGTGTAATTTCACCTCCACACCGCCTCATTTTTGCGATAGTTTTTTTGTAGGTAGAAATTTTGGAGGGTTTTATTTCACCCCAGAATAAAAAAAATATAATTATTTTGCTTAAAGGAAGAGACGCCTTTTTTAGCACTATTATGATTTTTTGCATTGTGTTTATGATTAATTGTATTTGGGTGTCATAGTAATATTTTTATTTATGCTGATTTAAATGTAAAAAATAATCTATAATTAAACATTTATATATATTATTTAATATTTTTTACAATTCCATTTAAAACAAGAAAGTAATTAGAAATTGGGTAAAAAAAATGCTTAATTGACGCAAAGAAATATGTAATATCTCAAAGCAAAAGACTTAATCCTAAAAATAGACTTAAGTTTCTAAAAAAATATTATACTGAATTTACTGCAGTGACTTTCTCAACATGACACATGCCATTTATATGTCTGCCCACATCCTGCAAGGGATCAGGAAGAAATCCACACACTCTCTTCCTCTCTATGCTGGTCATGTCCATGTCATTATCCGTTTGTTTGTGTGTGAAAAAAAAAAACGGTGTTTTTCTCATCCGTTTCCTTCAGCCCATTTCATTTGCTACCAGTGACACGCATTCACAGACTTGCCACCATTCTTCGAAGTGTTAAAAATATGGGAAGAGCTGTCTAGAGTAACAGCAAAGTCAACATTTGATTCTGTTGTCAACAGGTTTGACATAGAGCCATAGCTTGATATGAAATGAAGTCACTAAAGCTAAAAATAAAGTTTAGGCCAAGAATCAATAGCACACTCTGTATGTCTCATTGTAGGTGGCCATTTGGAGCATGTCAAAGACTATTAGATGTATTGAAAGCCAGGATGTTCACTGCTAACAAAGTGAAACCACTGTTTCCTACAGCACATTTCATTCCTCCTGTGGGAGAATCTCCTCATTTTGATGAGTCATTCAAACTCCTCACTGCCCTTTCTCTATTTATACAGTCAACATACTCATACTCTCCCAAAACCCAAAGCAGCAGACCTCTGAGGGTTTCAGCCCACTTCCACTGAAAACTCCACAGGACTTTTAGAAGGATGCTTGTGGGATGAAAATGTTTTCCATAATTGGCTTTGTTGGGAATATTCATGTTTTCCTGTATATGTCTGCTAGCACTGAACCCTTTTTAGCACTAAACCCTTTGGCAGTAATGGAGTGTGGTCCATAAAACTTTTAATATATTTACAGTAGGAAATTTACAAAATATCTTCATGGAACATGATCTTTACTTAATATCCTAATGATTTTTGGCATAAAAGAAGAATCAATAATTTTGACCCATACAATGTATTTTTGGCTATTGCTACAAATATACCCCAGAGACTTAAGACTGGTTTTGTGCTCCAGGGTCACATATACGAGGCACTGCTAGTTGTCTGTCATCACACCTGTATAACCAGTACTTATTTGCAGTGCAAAGTATTGCAGAATGTCTAGATTTAACGGATGGTTAGAAATTAAATTCATGCCTCCAGCTGCAATTAATTCTTTCTTTCAGTGGACTCTTTCAATGGTCATTCTTGTTCCTGTGAACAACTGAATCCTGTTTACCATCATTATGAGTGTGAATTATTCAAGTAGCTTTTGAGAGAAACATTAAATGTCACCTTAGGGTATTTAAGCACAAGTAAACATTTTTTTTTTAATCAACAGTAGCTTGCTTTCTGGTCTGTTCACATTTAAGTGTTGCCTGGCAGTTTCACTGTATATGATCACATTGGTCATGAGACCCATTTCAAGGATCAACAACTCAAGTCAAGATGGTTTCTGAGCATATTTGGACAATCATATGACTGAGCTATGTGAATGTGTTCATTTATCTCAATACAGATAGCTTGCAGGAATCTCCATTTGAGCCCGTTTCTGAAGAACTAATATTGAACGTAAAAGGCCTTTTTGCAACAGGAATTGATGTTTGCCTGAGAACTGAAGCATGCAGAGGAAAAGCGCCCAAAATTGCTTGCATTCTGTCTCTCATGTGATCTTCACTCATCTTCCACATTGTAGAAGTGATGTCACCGTGCTGTATCAGCTTTGCCTTGATTCCCAGATGTTGTGGTTCTTCTGGTTGTCGTCAAGGCCTTGAGGTCAGATCCATGATCCATCTTTCAAAGGTCATTCCGGTCGTCCCAAAGATACTCTTTAACCTCTCAAGACTACTGTTGGATCATCTGTTAAGAATGCCAGGGACAGATTTCCAAAAGCCTTATCGCTCTAGCTATGCTGCACAGGTGGCTCATAACTAGTTAGCCAGAGGAACGGATTGCGGGATGACTTCATTTTGACTAAAAGCTTGCTGGCAGAACATTTCCTCTTTGCGCATTTAATGTTTTGGCAGACAGGAATGTTAATACGCAGTGCGTCCTATAACAACAGGAGTTGGTGAGCTTGTTAGCCAAGTCACATATTTATTTTCATTTCAGTTTCTTCAAACATAAATGTTGATGAGCATACCGTTTTGGCAAGATTCCTGTTCCATATTGTTTTTCACACCATCCTTATCACTTACTCACACTTCTGCTGTCCTTTGCCAGTTTGGGTGTACGATATCCCTCACTTCTATACTTTTTTTTCCATTGTGCGCATTACATCATCTGCTTTTACAACCCCGAGCATCAGAGGTCACCCTCTCTGGCTCATCGCAGAACGAGCGGTCATCACTTCTACACAAACACTATGGGTCTAACACAGTGTTTGTGTAGAGTTAACATCAATTTCCCTTCTACATTGAACTGCTCTCTGCGGGAGGCCACAGTTTGCTTATTCCCTCTCTCCTTTTGTCTCTCTCTCTCGTTCTGCAACGTTCTAACTGGCTGGATCTTGCCTCTGTGTGTCTTTTGTAGTTTTCCAGAGCTTAATCATTATCTTTCATATAATTGTATATGCATCTTGTTGTATATTGCATATCCTCAGGCATATTCCAGGCAGTATTTAGTGTTTTTTTTTCTGGAATCATTTACTTCTGAGAAGTAAAGGTTTTAGTAAAGGAATGGCTCCCTTGAGTAATGTTGCCCCCCCCTCAGTCTTTTAAATGGTCATGTACCGTTTGACAAAAGTATAGTCTAGAAGACAAGATATATGAATCTTCCCATTATTTTTTCTTGAAATCATGTTGGGGAATGTGTAAGGAGAAGAAAAGACCTATTGAAAGAGTTTGTGACCATTTTTCCAGAGCTCACAGGAAATGTCTTATCAGCTGAAGTTAAGTTGTATGTTTTACATGCATGCGTTTGTGATACAGCTCACGTTTGTCTGGTCATCTGGGGTTCCTCGATAATGTTAAAGCGGCTGCTTGATTCTGACAAATCATACAGGGGCTTCAATTAAGGCTACAAATACTGGAGATGCACCACGTATTTGTATTATATCGGTTATCAACATATTAGATATTTTGATTAAATATTTTTAATTAATCTTTATGGCTCAATATTGGATATACACTACCGTTCAAAAGTTTGGGGTCAAAAGGTTTTTTTTTTTTGAAAGAAGTTTCTCATGCTCACCAAGGCTGCATTTATTTGATTAAAACATTATTACAATTTAAAATAACTAATTTAAAGGGGTCCTATTATGCTCTTTTACAAAGTCTTGATTTTGTTTTGGGGGTGTACTAGAACATGCTCTCATGCTTGGTGGTTCGAAAAACACATTATTTTTCACATAATTTACATTATTAAAATACCTTTCTCTCCAGCCTGGCACAAACGGCTCGCTGCCTGCAGCGTCTTCACACACAAACGAAACTTACTAGAGAAGCGTGAAGTGGGACATAATATACCTCTGTAAATAAATACAATTTAAATTCACGTCTCGCACACTTAAATGCCATTTGTATGGAACATACGCTCCCTTCAAACTGGAATCATGGAGGAATATCCGGCAATGTCCACTTCGCAGGGCACTTACAGTCAAATATAACAAACGTATCACAAAGCCCGGAAAACAAACGCTGTAGTCCAAACGAGCCATTCGTTGTAGTTCTTGAAAAGGGATTTTTAAAAAACTAAATATCTCCCTTTGGAGTGCACTTTGAGATTTGTAACTTTCTAGATCTTTTTTATGCCCAAACATACACCCTACACACTGACTAAAATTAAAAAAGTGAAAAAACACAATAGGACCCCTTTAAAAAAATATTTGAAATAAAAATCTTTTGTAACATTATGAATGTCTTTTACTGACACTTTATATCAATTTAATGCATTCTTGAGAATAAAAGTATTTTATTTTTAATTTATTTTGACAAGTAGTATAAATAGTGTAACATTTTATATCACCTATTAACATGAAAATAATTATCACCTTATCAGTATTGAACAGAATTTTAATAACGGTGCGTCACTACTAACAGACTCACTGTCTTAAACCTCTTTGACTAAATATAAGCTGTTAGTCTTGCTAGTTAGAAGGCCACTCATGCTTGTAAAGATACCTTTCTTTACAGATGGCCCAAACAGGAAGTTGCTGCTAATTCATGAAATATGGTCTCACAGCTTGATCCGAGCACTGTGGACTCCGCTTAGTCTGGGATGAGACTGTTTCTTCCTCCGTATGCTCTTGCAAGTCCTCTGAGGCCACTTTACAAGTGTCCCACCACGGACACAGTCCATGATTTGCAACCTTTACCTCAGGCTGGGAGGAATAAATCAGTCGTTTAGTCTGACTTCCTTTCTTCTTACTCTTTTTGCTGGCATCTATTTACAAAGCTATTGAATGCTCGGAGACTTGACAGCATTAGAAGAAAGATGTTTTTTGCCTGTAATTGAAAACAGAGAGCAACTAATACTGTCCAACTCTTGAGTTTCTGATGGAAAGTTTTGTTTTTGTCCATTGAGACTGTGTAATATCTTGGGGTCTTGTTGGATTGTTTTTAACAAATCACTGTGTTATGCAAAAGGCTAATTTAAAAAATAACATATAATATAAACCATATTTGGGTTTTCACTGTTGATGATAATAGCTGCTTGTGTTGTTTGTAATGGCAGGAACTGTGATTTGGTTCTCATTATGTCAAAAATGTCAAATTTAGTTCTTTGTATGGATCCCACGTTGGTTAAAAGCAAGTCTCGGGGTTCCAACATTCTCTAATCCAGGAAACAGCTAATCATCAGCCGCAGGACTGCGCGTTCACCTCTCCTCTTACCCTTGCGTTGTTTTTCTCTGCGGGAGTTTCAGTGTTCAGTTGGCCCGTCTAAATGTTATCTCCCCAGGCATGGAGTCTGTTAGCGGTGGAGGCCCCCAAACCTGTCAGTTGACACCGTGTCTGTCATAGCAGCTCACTTAGTGATGACTCACAGGATTGAGAGAGGATTGCGTGCATTTTCACTACGGCCGTTGATCTCGCATTATTAAAGTGCCTTTTTTAATTTTGAATGTCTTCATCTGAAAATGAGAAACATCATAATTTATTCACCGGTCAGGTTGTTTTTCTTCTTTAAAATACAAACAAAATTGTGTATGTTTATACATACATTAATATGTGTGTGCCAATTTTTTTTAACATAGATTTTTATATAAATAAAAATCAGCCAGTTCCTCAGACTAAGCTTATATGGCTTCATATGACTTCTATATAAGACACAAGTCTTATGCACTTCTTTACTTTATGGTGCTTTTGTGTCTTTTATGATGCTTGACATTCACAATCATTAATTAGAATTGCTTGCATCATATGCAGGTCAAATCGGTTCAGATTTACATGAACGTGAGTGAATGATGACAAAATGTATTTTTGAGTAAAATGTTCCTTTAAATTGCTGCAGCTGTTTATCGTAGTGATAATACCCTTAATATTATAATTAAGAATTTAGGGGACAATTAGCAATGAGTTTTGACTTAAGGGGTTTGTTGCAACCAGGCACTGAAGGTTAGTTTGTCTAAACAAATTCTGTTGGGACATAATCTACACAAGCAGGCTCTAATATTCCATTTTAGCCTTAATTTAGTGGATTTTTTGCTCTTTGATAATGGGATTTTAATGTCTTTCAGCTGTTTTGATAATTTGGCAAGGTTGTAATGCTCAGGCTAATGGTACTGGAGATTTATGGGGCCACTCTGATTGTGCGCAAGCACCTGTGTTCACAGCTCCTTTTACAGGCATGGATTTCCATTCTGTATGACAGGCCGTGGGGTCAGTTTACTTTTCTGAGTTGCACAATATCACTCAGGAAAGACATCGCACATGGTCCTGGATGAAGGGAAGTCATAGATTCATAGGTCAGGTTTTTTCCTCTGTTGTGACTCTGCCTGTTGTCAGGGAGTTTATACGCTTTCAATATGCTTCACAGTGATGGCTGAATCTGATGCGTTTATTCCATTAGATGCTGAAGCTGATCCAAGAACAGTACAAAAAATGTGTCACAGGCAAACATTTATACAAAACACAGTTCTGAAGAAATTATATTGCCAAGAAATCCTTGATAAACTGGCATGATAAACTATTT
>NW_015540871.1:105530-117700 GCF_001515605.1 Sinocyclocheilus anshuiensis | reverse complement strand
AAAAAAAAAAAAAGGTTTTAAATTGACTTAGGTGTGTTCAGTGAGGAAAAACCCAGTGTTTGTGTTTGCTCAGGCTTTGTGCTGTTTGTAGAGTCCTTCGTCAATACAGGTGGGCTGTTTAGAGACCTCCAGCTATTGTAAAGCACTCTCCTTGATTGAGGGTATTGAAATGCCAGACATTACTGTGAGCCAAATAGGATCTCCTCCAAATCACCCTTAGGGTGGCGAGTGAATGCTCTTTTCTAGAACTGCATTCTAGAAGATCCCATCTGTAGATACTTATAATGCACTCTGAACAAAATAAAATATCTCAACATTTAAGTATTTAAACATGTAACACGTAATTTGATTCAGCATCTTTATACAGTTGCAAGCTGCTTTTTTGTTTTGTTTTGTTCAGCAAAGATGCATTAAATTGATCAAAAGAGACAGTAAAGACATTTATAATGTTAAAAAAGATTTCTTTTTCAAATAAATACTGTTCTTTTAAACTTTCCAATCATCAAAGAATCTTGAAATGAAATGTATTGCCATTTTCACAAAAATAGTGAGCAGCACTGTTTGCAAAATGGATAAATGTTTCTTGAGCAGCAAATCAGCACATTAGAATGATTTCTGAAGAATCGTGTGACACTTAAGACTGGAGTAATGACTGCTGAGAATTTGTCTTTGCCATTACATAAATTAATTACAGTTTAAAATGTATTCAATAGAACATGTATTTAATTATATTTTAAATTTATTCATTTTATCATTTTACTTTTCAATTTCACTATATTACTGTCTTTACTACATTTTTGTTCAAACATGTGAAATTTGTAAATACAGTCATTTTATTTACCATATATTTAATATGACAAATGTAAGGACAGAATGTGTGTTTTTGATGTTTGAGGTTTTAGGAGCCACTGTGGAGACGACTTTTCTGGCCCAGAACTTTTCTGTGGTGGAAATGTGTGAGAAGGCTTCAGACTGGGCTCTGGCACCCTGCCTGCATCTGCCAGAAACGGCTGTCTTTTTTTTTTAGTGTATATTAGATCAATTCCTTTGAGCCAGGAGTAGGTCCTAAATACTGCTCTGGTACTGTAACTGTTTAGGGCTTTTCACACTGCACTTAACCCCGGGTTATCGTCGTTCTAAACACCGCTTTTAACCCCGGGTAAAGAAACGTTTCACACCTGTAATTTGAAAACAGTGTTACTTAGCCCCGCTTTTTACCCGGCGTTATGAAACCCTGCACCGGAGCAGGGTTAGAACCGCATTTGCAGTGTTAACCACGTATTGTGGTGCAAAGTTTGTTCAGTGTGAAACGGAGCGGTGTTTGCTTGTTGCTGCTGGACACTTGGCAACAGACAGCCAATCAGAAATTGAGCAGCGAGGCTCATGTCACATCAGTAACAGGAAACGTGCGTTGTGTAAACAGCAGCCGGTGAGAGAAAAGTAAGAAATGTCAAAAGACGGAAAGCATGTGAACTGGAGTGATGAGGAGATGGTATTATTCCTACAGTTATGGTCAGAAAGTCTGTTCAAGACAAATTGGAAGATGTAGGCGGCGGCATTTAAAAAAAAAACTGGCAAGACGTGGGAAAAGCCGTGTAAACAGGTTGCCTGCTGTTCGTCCAATCAGTGACAGCGACACCGCAAATATGCAAATAAGAACGTTAACCCGGGGTTTAAAAATGTACAGTGTGAAACTTCTGTTAATGAATACCCAGGATTAACATTTATCCCCAGGTATAGTATGAGCAGTGTGAAATGTGATCACAGATAACCCAGGTTTCTGTTTAGCCGGGGTTAAGGATGACCCAGGGTTAACAATTTCAAGTGTGAAAGTCTTCTGTTCCCATTGAGGGAGTTTTTTGTATTGGAGATTTATGCTTACTGACAATATATTGGCCTTGGCCAAAGTCAGCATGGGGCAATTTGATGCTGCTTTACCTCAGTTTAACCTCTGCTGACAATGGTAAAAAGAGGCTAGAGGTGACCTTTTCATTGCAAAGTCCACCACCAAAGTACTCTTACTCAATGCATTCATTACTTTGTATTTACCCAGGAGGAGGATGTTGGGGCGGATGCCAGGAAGTGGAATGTAAAGGCGAAGGTGATTCCTGCCTTGACCTGGCTGAATGTAGAGTAGAAGGGGATGGGAATGGGAATGGTTTTAAATTAACTGAGGAAGTGGTCTGTTGGTCATTAGAGGTGGAAGCTATGTCTAGGGCCTTATGATTTTGCGTGGATGGAATTCGCAGAATAAGTAGGTCAAATCAAAACGTGATATGGACTAGTGTCTGTGAATATTCAACTGCAAAAATACTATTTAAATATGAATCCTACCTGTTCTACGTGTCTCAGTGTGAATGAATGGCGCAGACGTGTGGTTTCGTTTACTACCGTAGACTGTATAAAAACATGGACATAGTGTCCGTGACGTCACCCATAGGTTTCTGAAGAGCATTTTGGAGCCGGCTGTCGCCATCTTGGCAGTACGTCATTGCACGTCACTCCTGTGGATGATCGAAAATGGGCAAAGGACGTGGGTGGAGCTGGTTGCTGAAAGTCACAAATTGAATTTGTCACAAAATCAAAAGTCACAAAATCTATTAATTAGAGATGCTTTTGATTATTAAAATTTAATGAAACCATTCAAATGTAATTCAGAAAATTAATGGAAAACTGAATTTTGTAAAAATAAAACTGAATTTGGGAAAAAAATAAAACATTTCATAGGGCCTTACAATTTAATTTTTGTTAAACTTTTAATAAATTGCTGTTAAATATTGTAAGTTTCATGATTTCAATTAATTAATAGACATGCTTTTTGATTAATAAAATTTAATTTAACCATTAAAACAGAGTCTAGACAAATTAAAACGGGGAAAAAATCGGAATCCAGAAAAATGAAAACAAAAAATAAATGAAACTGAATTTGGGGAATAATAAAACAGATTTGATAGGTGTCTCCTCACCGGCTGCAGAGTAACTGCAGTATAAACAGTGTGGTAGGGAAATATGACTCTCTATTCATACAGCCTTCTTCATAGGAAAAGTGTTGTTGCCACATGCCTGCCATCTGTTCTCAGAACACTTAATCAGAGCAGAAAGAGCTAGATCAGCTGTCTGAACACAGGAGGAGTCACTCGAATCCCACTTGTCACAGGGTAACACTTTTGCATAATGCCCGCCTATGTTCTACCTTGGCAGGCCGCGAACACTGTAGCTTGTTCGTGTGGTTAACATCATGTCGAGAAGACCCTGTGTCCTACGCTGTGAAAGTACATTTGTTTTATTTTCACTTCCGAAAGATGAGGCTGTAAAGAATCGGTGGTTAAAATTCACAGCAGAACCACCCCAATGGTAACCCCATTACCATTATTTGGACCAGCTGGCTCCACTGAATCACAACCTGTAAGTATGATAAATAATAATAAATAATTTATATTTTCTATTTGGCGTTCAAAATACAGAGATATGGCAATGGGCATATCGTTTCTGACATGCGCTGTACACGGTACACCAATCACAACAGACTGGGCCATCTGACCAATCAGAGCAGAGTAGGCTCACGGAAAGGAGAGGTTTAAAGAGACTGACTCTTAGAACTGCTTTGAACGAATAGTTTGAGAATCATTGGAAAATGAGGTGATATTAAATGCATATCTTGAGAAAATAAAGTGTTTTTTGACCTTGCATGCATGTAAACCTATTGTAGGAGACTCCCAAAACAATATTAGGAACCTTAAAAATGGCATAATAGGGGCACTTTAATATCTGTGCATCAGTATTTTAGTTTTTTTTTTTTTTTTTTACTATTTATATTTATTTGTTTTATTTAGACATTTATTTGGGTGTTTGGACATTTATGTAGACAAAGTATATAATTTCAATATCTGATATTTATCGGTTATTAGACAATTTTTAAATCTGTGAATCTATTGACATTTTTAGTATTTTATTCATAAAATATATATTTATATCAATATTTTAGTTTTTAGTGTTTTATATCTATTTATATTTGTTTTATTTAGACATTATATTAAACATTAAAACTAAAAATCTTTATATCTGACATTTACTGGTTATTGAACCTAATTTTAATAACTGTGCATCAGTGTTATCATCAAATGACGGTGATATTATCACACATACTTTTCCAAATAACTTGAATAGTTGGTTGTCTATTCTCGGTGTCATAAGAGATGGATGCCCTCCTCTCTCTCATCACCTCATCACTGTCAAGGTGAGACCTAAACATCTACTCAGTGGTTCAGTCTTGTCGTCCTTTAAACTGTGAACACATATTCTAAACGTATCAGTTACTTTTCAAAACAAGTTTGTGTGCTGACGGTTGCCCTGCCATACCTGTAATGTAACATTGGAGAGTCTCTGGGGAAGAGCGGGTCTTTTGTGAAGCTAGGAATCAAGTGGCTGTGGGAGAAGCCGACAGGCTTTCTGAATAGCTGTACCGAGCCCTTAGAGCTGCTAGTGGATCAGGTTACGGACTTGAAGAATTTTTAACTGCTTTGTCTGCTGGAAGGACCCGCTGATCTATGGGGGCTCACTATGGGGCCGCAGGCTTTGAGATGGGGCCCGCTGCTCTTTGGGGCTCCATTGACTTCTGTTGAAGTTTGCTGCATCTGCCTAAAAAAAGGAAAGTTGTCCAAACATCTTGTGTTGTTTAGCCTGAATTTTCCTTGCTACTACTGTACAGTGTTTTGATCACTACATTGAGTGTCTCATCACTGAGTATGGGTGTTTCTCATACAAAGGAAGTGGTTCCTCTCCTTTTATTATGAAGGAGGTTGGTGGAAGTTTCTGTCTTAGATGTCAGGTATTCTCTAGTTGTTGTGAAGTCACATGTAACACAATTTTGTTGTATGGAAGAAAAAAATACATTTTGATTTGTAAGTAAAAAGTAAAATGCTTTTGGATTAAAATGTGTATATTGAGACCTAATTTAGCAACTGTCATGATGCCTTAACCCGAAGGTTGTGGGTTCGAGTCTCAGGTCCGGCAGGAATTGTCGGTGGGGGGAGTGAATAACCAGCACTCTCTTCCACCCTCAATACCACGACTGAGGTGAGACCCTTGAGCAAGGCACAGAACCTCCAACTGCTCCCCGGGCACCGCAGCACATGGTTGCTCACTGCTCCGGGTGTGTGTTCACTACTATGTGTGTGCACTTGGATGGGTTAAATGCAGACCACAAATTCCGAGTATGGGTCTCCATACTTGGCCACACGTCACTTCACTTTTCACTTTCCCCTTCCAGTTCACTTTTAGACCTGGATTGATGAGCATTTCTTATTCAGATAATATGTTGATATTTTTTTCCAGTGTGTCTGCAGCATGATTGGATGGAAATCTGATCCTTCTTGTCACACTTGTATGCGGTCTGTGTGTCAACTGAAGCATTTCTGTCATTTACGGTACTTTAAAAACATTGAAAGAATGCATTCAAAATACTTTTGCCATGTCTTGCATTTCCTTTAATTTCAACCCCTCAGAAAAGAAAAGAAATGAGATTCCAAGTAATTTCTCAGATTTCTCAGTCTATCAGGGTGATGTGATTTATTTATCAGTGCAACCTTGTTACATATTACTTTCATAGTTGAATGACAACACATGCATTTACACCCTAATTTAAATGTGGTGAAAATCTGTTCCAGATCACCTTTAAATGTGGTTTCAGTGATACGATCATATTCCAGACACAAGGCTTTTGACATAATGTATTGTGATCCCAGCCTGATCACCAAGGGGTCATAAGATTGTTGTACTCTAAATAATGTCAGTAGATGATTTGGAGAGGGGCTCTTTCACATGATGGATTCATTCGTAGAGAAATGAGAACATTTTTGGCCCAATAATATGCCTCAAATAAATGGATATTTATTTAAATCGAGAAGTAAAAATGTGCTAGCTGGCTCCAGTCTGGAGAAGAGTCGCCTGTTTATTATGTCTATTTTCCAGCTGTGTAAAAGCACATTCTATCCAAGAATATCTGTATCAGCTTATAAAATACACTGTAGTGTAAATGCTGCTGACTGCTGTTGAGTGGATAGGAGCTTTAAAACAAAATGCCCCATGATATATGGCTCCTCATTATGTCTTTTCTTCATGTCTGCAGGGTCAGAGGTAATTTCCAGCTACAGCAGCAGTAGCAGCAGCAGCAGTAGCGTCATGGCAGAGTCGGTTATACCAGAGATGCCTCCAGCCATGTACCTGGAGAAGCCCAGCGTCGACTTCAGCTATGTGGGCATCGATGCCATCCTGGAGCAGATGAGGAGGAAGGCCATGAAACAGGGCTTTGAGCTCAACATCATGGTAGTGGGTGAGTGAACATTTCAAGCATTGATCTATGAGAAATTAGTCAGCTACATTTATATTAAATGATTGGACTGTACTGTATTGAAAGGAAACAGCACTACTCATTTGAAACGCGCCACACAGACCATTTATCCGCTCAGCTCAAAGTTCAAACGGTAGCGCAGTGCGAGCTTACCAGAGCAGATACATTTACTCGCTGATAAGTCTCAGTCATGCGACCACTAAACAGCGAAGAACACAAATGACTCTGTGATTTAAACTAGCTTAAAGCCGGATGAAACAGCGCTGACAAACAGCAGAAACACTGTGTGCAACGATGCAGTCAGAAGTCTTTTCAATATACAAATCACCATTATTTCCCATGAATTTACTGTAGTGTAAGTTACTGTACACTAACCGCACCATGGTATTGTGGCAGAAATGTGGGATATTCATATCCAGTTTTATTAGATTATTAATGTAGACATGTATTAAATATATTAAAGGAGTAATGAAATATAATTACAGTATTTTTTGTGATTTAAGCTGTAGCGTTTGTGCATTTGTACTAAATGAATTTAGTAGGGCTGTGTATCACCAGCAAAGTCACGATACGACTGTATCGATACTCGTATCGTCAAATCTCTGTGACGATACATCGTCGTATCGATATTTTGAACACAGCACTAGAATTTAGACTACTGTTTTTCATACAAATACCTAGAAACCATATAGTTACATTTTTACCATGGTATTGAGGTGCTGTATGTGGGGTTTTAACTGTGGTTATCACTAACTAAATGTATGCTATTATGGAAGACTGATGGATAATTTTAAAGGGGTCATGAACTGAAAATCAAAATTCCCTTGATCTTTTGACGTATAAGAGGTCATTGTACTATAAAAACATCCTGTAAGTTTCAGAAATCAAAACTTTCTTATTAGTCTAAAAACGGCTTATATTGAAGCCAATCTGCCAAAATGACAGGTTGTGGAATGTGCCACTTTATGATGTAATAGGGTGGCTAAACCTCGCCTCCGCAGAAGATCGGTGCACTGCCTGATTAGCCCCGCCCACCGGATTCGCGCATGTAGTGTAAATAAATAAAAATAGTTTTTAACCTAAATCACAGCAGCGTCCATCTGTGAAGGCTGTCGGCTGTCAAACATACACAGCTGTTAGCCAATCATAGCAGTGGGCATTTACTTCTGAGTCTACAATTTGCCACACCTATTCAAACAGAGCATTCTGATGAGGGGGGTCAAAACAGGACAGAAAATAGCCTATTACTTCTAAATTATATATTTTTTATGTAAAAATCTTGATTACATTATAAGTGGACCTCAAAATAATAAAAACAGTAAAAAATAATTTTAAAAAAGGCAGTTCATGACCCCTTTTATAAAACTCAAGCACTCAGAAGAATACATTTTTACTATAAAAAATTAGGTTGCTACAATTTTTTAAAGATGTTACTGTTTTTGATAATGGACATAAATTTGCACCTGTATCCTAACCAGTGGTCGACCGATATATCGCCGATATATTTGGAATTTTTTAAATATCGGCATCGGCTGATAAATCTTTCCATGTGGCCGATGTTTTTCAAAACGGTTTATGACACCATATCGTGCATTTATGCTTCCTCTTTAAGACAAGCCACTCAGATGTGAACTTGTGAAGCCAGCACCTGACAGACAGTAAAATGACCATTATTCACTTTCTAATGTGACAATACTAGGGGTGTGCGATATTGACAAAAAATAATATCTCAATATTTTCTGGGATTTTATCGATGACGATAATTAGACGATATTTTGCTGAGTGTGTTATTGTGCTGGTACCTTAAGGACTGCCGAAGACAGCTGACTCATAATGTTTTTAATATTCTTCGTATTCTGTGTGGTGGTCAGTTCATACTGATAGAAATTAATCTTTTCCAATAAGTTTAAACAGATTTTTACATTTTATGGGCACTTTTACCTTTATAAAGCCATTTTTTCTAGAAGTGTCCATTATCTTTTGAGTCAAATTCTTACATTTAATCAGGGAATTAGAATAATAAGACATTTGGGCTGTTACCAAGCAAATTAAATCAACACAGAAGCTGCATCTGAAGTGGCATTTAGATGTATTTACACACATGTATTTTGTTTAATGCAAGACATGAATGCATTTAACCTGCAATTACAAATGCATAAATAATGTTTTGATATATTAAACATAAAACGTTGAATACTGATATTTGAAATGATTTAAAACATGAAAAAAATCTATTAAAAAAAGAAAAAGCCAAAATGTGAAATTAAAACCGCCAGTAGGTGGCAGCAAATCACTGTTAATAAGTGAGTCATTGCGATTGAACCGAATCATTTAAACGGTTGATTCATTCAGGAATGAAACACCGTCATGTTGCTCAGAGACACAAAACAGCGCTGTGGCTGTATTCGGAATGATTTTTGTTGGCGAAATAGGGCAAAAACAAGCAATATGGTGTCTAAAACGTAAGTTTCTTAATTAACTTATTGTTTATTGAATTCAATGTCACATTTGTAATCATGGTATTTTTTGGAGAAAAACGGCACTCTTCGTGTGAAATTGACGAAAATGACGTGGTATAAATATATACATTTTCTGCCATGTCTTGAATTTGTGATCATTCTAAATGCATTTTAATAGACTGAATCATGCAGTGAAAGAAAACACACTAGTCTAGGCTTCACGTAATGTATGCGTGCGCTCTGTAGGGGTGTTTTGAATGGTTTTTGCAAAATACTCGATAATGTCAAAATCGCACATCTTTAAAACAACAATTACGATATTATCGCAGACGATATATATCGCACACCCCTAGACACTACGTTGTTTTACATACAATAACACTCCGACGTGCAGCAAAATCTTATTTAAATGTTCCGTGATAGATCAGATCCGCAGCTCTGGTGGGAGACACAGATGTTATATAAACGAATTCAAACAAAAATGAAACCGTGTTTATCTCACAAACAATCAAAAATCCTTCCTCAGATATGCGCGTTGTTCTCAGGTACTTCTAAACAAGATGCTGTTTTCCAGTGGACTCAAAAGCCGGTGCACTCCAGAACGAAAGCTGGGTCAACACGAGAACTCTATTAAGTAATAATAATAAGTTTGAATTCCTTTATATTTTTATTCAGGAATATCCGCTGTATTTGATTGCCCATGATTGCCGTAATATCGCATGTAGTATACCTTTTCATATGTTCCGGTCTTATTTAATGCTGCTGTATGCTGGTAACCAAACATGTACGCCTTCAGACTTGTATTATTTTTTACAATGAAACAGACAAGCAAAACGAAACAGATCAGAGACATAAATCTTTAGTATTAACCAACTATTCCATATTATAATTAAAACAACCTGTTGCTCGGTAAACTATATATGTATTGTATATAAAATACATGGAATTACACATACTATTTTTGACATTAATTATATTAATATTTGTTCATTAATTATGAATGTTAGAAAGGCTGCACTTAACCTTGTTTATTTAAGTGTTATCTCTGTTGTTTTACATTTTAATTGTTTAGGTTTTGTAATTATATATATATATATATACAGTATATATATATATATACAGTATATATATATATATACAGTATATATATATATATACAGTATATATATATATATACAGTATATATATATATATACAGTATATATATATATATACAGTATATATATATATATACAGTATATATATATATATACAGTATATATATATATATACAGTATATATATATATATACAGTATATATATATATATACAGTATATATATATATATACAGTATATATATATATATACAGTATATATATATATATACAGTATATATATATATATACAGTATATATATATATATACAGTATATATATATATATACAGTATATATATATATATACAGTATATATATATATATACAGTATATATATATATATACAGTATATATATATATATACAGTATATATATATATATACAGTATATATATATATATACAGTATATATATATATATACAGTATATATATATATATACAGTATATATATATATATACAGTATATATATATATATACAGTATATATATATATATACAGTATATATATATATATACAGTATATATATATATATACAGTATATATATATATATACAGTATATATATATATATACAGTATATATATATATATACAGTATATATATATATATACAGTATATATATATATATACAGTATATATATATATATACAGTATATATATATATATACAGTATATATATATATATACAGTATATATATATATATACAGTATATATATATATATACAGTATATATATATATATACAGTATATATATATATATACAGTATATATATATATATACAGTATATATATATATATACAGTATATATATATATATACAGTATATATATATATATACAGTATATATATATATATACAGTATATATATATATATACAGTATATATATATATATACAGTATATATATATATATACAGTATATATATATATATACAGTATATATATATATATACAGTATATATATATATATACAGTATATATATATATATACAGTATATATATATATATACAGTATATATATATATATACAGTATATATATATATATACAGTATATATATATATATACAGTATATATATATATATACAGTATATATATATATATACAGTATATATATATATATACAGTATATATATATATATACAGTATATATATATATATACAGTATATATATATATATACAGTATATATATATATATACAGTATATATATATATATACAGTATATATATATATATACAGTATATATATATATATACAGTATATATATATATATACAGTATATATATATATATACAGTATATATATATATATACAGTATATATATATATATACAGTATATATATATATATACAGTATATATATATATATACAGTATATATATATATATACAGTATATATATATATATACAGTATATATATATATATACAGTATATATATATATATACAGTATATATATATATATACAGTATATATATATATATACAGTATATATATATATATACAGTATATATATATATATACTGTATATAATTTTTTATTTTTATTTTTGTAGATGTTTCAGCAAAAGAAAAGGAAAGGCTGTACTAATTGTTACCTCAGCTAAATTTAGGTTATAATAAATATTTATGCATAATAAATAATAAAAACCGATACCGATCTTTTAAAGCCTTCTTTTTATCATTTATAACTATTTATAGTGATACTCCAATCTGGATTTTTAGACATTTATTCAGGGCCTGAATTTCATTTTTGAAAACGGGGGGAATTCCCCTCTTAGGTGACAGCACGGACTGTGCTTTCACACAGGAGTCCGCTACAGATCCGCGCTAACATTTATCCATTATTTTGATTTCAAATCCAAACATTGTCACTGAAAATGCATTTTCAGCATTGCAATTATTTTTTTACACAGTACAATAATACAATCTTTCACAGACATGTTTAAACACAAATATAAATAAATATATAATAAATATAAGCAACACATTATTCAATGCTTTTTACTTTTGCATTTACTTCTAGATTTATATATTAAGTTGCTCAAGCAAGTGGCAAAACATTTAAACTACTTTTCTTACGTTGTCACAAACTTACCATTGACAGAAATAGTCAGCATTACTGCGTTTCCTTTTGCATTGAAATCTTTATTACAACCAATCCTGCGGTTCATAAAGAACTTTGTTTTCCTACCTCCACGAGTGCCATCTATTATTGCCTTGTTTAT
>NW_015540871.1:78800-104678 GCF_001515605.1 Sinocyclocheilus anshuiensis | reverse complement strand
CATGTCAACATATTCTGTTACACCAAATACACAAAATAATGATCTTTAAAAAAGCATCATATGACCCCTTTAATCTTTAACATGAGTGCGGAAAAAATACGCACCACATTCGCACTGTAAACGGAGTAATGTGAACCTGTCATTATGTGTGTGCGCTGCGAGTGGGCATGAGCGCACAGTCTCCAGGAGAGAGCGCACCGTCTCTAGGAGAGCGTGTGAGTGCTGAATGGTTTAAACACTGGCAAGACTTAAAAAGAAATGCAAATTATATACTTTAGTGACGATGCCACACTGCCTCGATTGTGCAAGTGACAATTCCTGTGTCAACTGTGCAGCATGCAGCTCGCTTATAGTGCAGACGCGATGTGGTGGTTTGAAGACATTTGCGTATTTTGAGAGAGAAAGAGTGAGAGCACGCGCGCGGTGATTCACTCACGCTGTTTGTGAAATTGCGTCTCTCACAAGGTTTTCAAATTACTTTATAAGTTATTTAATTAAGAAATATGAAGGTGAGTACCTCACCTTCAGGATTATAATTATTTCACCCACGCCAGACTGAGACTGTGCCGCTGCATGTCATGCCAAACCTTCTCTAGGCAGGCACGTCATCAGCTTGAGAGCGGCCTTTTTAGAGACCGCTGATCAATCATCCCAAAGCGATTATCGACTGATAGTGATCGGTAGCCGATCAATCGGAGCACCCCTAGTATTATGTCGGCCAATCGGCCAGATTGATTTCTCAATATCGGCATCGGCCATTAAAAATCCCATATCGGTCGACCACTAATCCTAACTCAAGCTACTACTACTGTCCACTCAAGCTACTGTCAAATGTGCATTTGTAAGAGACCAAAAAAGTGAGTGAGTGAGTGAAGTGACGTGTGGCCAAGTATGGTGACCCATACTCTGAATTTGTGCTCTGCATTTAACCCATCCAAGTGCACACACACAGTGAACACACACACACACCGTGAACACACACCCGGAGCAGTGGGCAGCCATATTGCTGCGGCGCCTGGTGAGCAGTTGGGGGTTCGGTGCCTTGCTCAAGGGTCTCACCTGCTGGTTATTCACTCCCCCCACCGACAATTCCTGCCGGACCTGAGACTCGAACCCGCAACCTTCGAGTTACAAGTCTGACTCTCTAACCATTAGGTCAAAAAAGGCTGTCCTGGCAGTGGTGGGATGTAAAAAATGTAAATTAAAAAAAATTAAATATTATTAATATTGCAGCCTGCATTGCAAACTGTGCTAAAGATATGCATCATCAAAGTCAGGCAACACAAACCTGTTTCATGATTTAAAACAATATCACTCATTAGAACATGAATCTGCCTTTAAACTTGAAAGAAATAAAGATTTAAAAATGTATTGTGATAATTATCGATATTGACTGATATGAAAAATTTGGTCCCACTTTATATTGTGTCCCTAATACCTGTGTACTTACATAGTAACTAGATGTGTACATAGTGTGTAACCACAGTGTACGTACACATTGGTACATAGTATCTACAGCTCTAATGTTTGTGTAACTACACATATGTAACAGCCCACTGAATGGTATGTGTAAGTACAAATGTGTAACAGAACATTGGTAACAACACTTTTTGGTAATGAAAGTACAAATGTGTAACAGGACTAACAGCACTTTTTGGTAAAGAAAGTGTTACACTTTATATTAGATTTATCATGTAATTACTCTGATGTTACACATCAGTGGCCAGTAAGTTAGGCTTTACATATAAATTGTGGTTGGTGTCCACTGTCCAGAATGTTACACTTTATATTAAGTGTACACTAAAGTACACTGGTATTACAGTGGTATTTCAACTCCACTAACTTGAGATCCAACTCCTCCCACTTTACATATCCCTAAACCTATCCATCTCCACCCCCTGGATCCCATTTCCACCCCTAAACCATCCTGAGGGTTGTTACATGTGTGTAGTTACAGAAATATTACAGCTGTAGATACTATGTACCAATGTGTACTTACACTGTGGTTACATACTACGTACACATTTAGTTGCTATGCAAGTACACGGGTATTAGGGACACTTAATATAAAGTGGGACCAAAAATTGTATTGTAATTTTTTTGGCCATATTGCCCAGCCCTAGCCTAAAATTGTGTTTAAATCAGATTTTGTACATTTTTCCCCCCACATTGGTACTTTCAGTAATAGCCTTGCTACAAAAATACCCTGTAATTTAGGCATTTGGCAAAACCATTTAAAACATCTTTTAGCTTTATCTTTAGGCTCTTGAGGTCTGTGCTATTGTAGCGGATCAGCATTTGTATTTTTGGTCTGTTAGGTGCACTGTATTAATGAGTTTATTTAGATTCACATCTTCAGAAAAGGAAGAATAAAACCTTCTGTAATTAAACTGACATTCATGAACCGACATATTCATTGATCACATAATCGTTCTAGTGCACTGAATGTGTTATTTGGTGTTAGCTTACAGTACATTCTGAGAAATGGTAAGTCAGCAATACTTGACAGGCCACATACTTTAGGAGACTGAAATATTTTTACTTTGAGGTGCACTGATTAATAGTGGTATGACTCTGTTGTTGTTGTTGTTGTCTTTTCAAGTGTAAATCATGCCCGCAGCCTGTTTCATTGGTCTACTCACTCACACAGTCACCTGTCAAGAAAAAGTCAGACTTCATGAATTCAGCTAAGAGTTCAGAGTGACAAACGGTAATGCTGTCAATCAGGATGTGCTACCAATGCTATACTTCGTTAAGTTTAGAGTTTAGGTTAGGATTTAGTATTTGCTATGTTGTTCTGGGTGATTGCCATAGTGTTTCTATTTTAGCACAGTTAAAACAGCCACCACCTAGTGTCTATGGCTACATTCAGACTGCAGGCAAAAGTTGTCCAAATTAAAAAAAAGTTTGGCTCATATATGATCTTTTTAGCAGTATAAACAGCACAAACCACATGGAATCTGATTTTCTGAATTTTCTGTTCTGATTTGGGTCACTTCTATATGTGGTACTAAATCAGATACATGTCCAATGTTTTGCAATGCAACCTCAATCTGAACAGTCATATTGGAATTCATATGACTTTTACGTCACTCTAGATTGGCGTTATTTTTACATACTCGTAGTTCTTTGATTTTTCAGTTAGTATGTGTGCCATCTTTCTTATTGTTCTTTTGCACATACAAGTCAGGACCGTGATCAGTTCACAACTTCACACTCGAATCTGATATTGACCACATTTAAAAAAATTATATGAACAGGCAAACATCCAGTTCGATTTTAGCGAATTCTGTTGTTTTGTTTTTGATCACAGAGCAAAAATTAAGTTGCTGAAGTCTTACAGCTTGCTTATGAAAATGGGTTAATAACTTGAGACAAGTGGAGTTTGGAATGAGGAAGTAAGAATGTAAATAGGGCAAAGTGTTTAGGGCATCCCCTGGTGGTATTTTTCCGTTTCAGCATTAGCATCCCAGAGGATGCAGTTCCTGTATTAAACCTCGAATGATTTATGTAGTGTTTACAAGAGGAAATAATTACAAGCTCTGTTGAAGACAGCAAAATGAACTTGTACTTGCGCAAGGCTGCAGCTGGTTTCTCGCATGTGGCTCTCTGGGTCAGTGTGGCCAAACCTGCTGTTGACTTAACCCAGTCAGACCTGAGAGAGCCAACCCTCGGCATCAGCGTTCCCATTTCCATCTGCAGCTTGTTTGTCCTGACTCCCGTCTCTCACATTCCCTCACATTTTCCTGACGAAAGTGACAGAAAGTTGAAAAGTGCTGCCTTTGTAGGTACTAGTCAGCATACAGGGGAAGGAAGGCAGCAAGACACATCTGAATCCAATGTCAGTGGTGGGATTGGATGACAGGGTGTTTAGAGAAAGAGAATTAGCAGCCCAACTCCATGAAGAAAGGAACAGGCCCTCATTACTGCAGTATGATGAGCCCAAGGCTGACGGATGTGAGCTAGCCAGGTTAAAGAAAACCACAGCTAAACACAAGCTCCTGTTAGCAAGAACCAAAGAAATGATAGCTTCAGTCAAACCACAGGACAGCTCGAGTGGAAGCATCACTTGTTATCTGTGAATGAATAAGGGCATGTAAACAGTATTCAACATCCTTGGAAATTTTATTGATTTACATTGATTTTAGTCTTTTTGAGAGTGATAAAACGAATGATGTGCTGCAAATGCAACTATTTATTTACAAATAAAATAAAAATGTCCTCTCTTTCCTGCATTTTACCTTTGCTCTAGCTTGTGTACTAATATAGATTCTAATTTAAACTTGGCATTGTTTACTAATGATTATTGTTGGCTCATTTGTAAGTCTCTTTGGATAAAAGCATCTGCTAAATTAAAAAAATTTAAATGTTAAAAAATTTGTTTCAATTCAAAATGAAAATTCTACAAATTTGTCAAGATTGATCACATTAGTTGATCACATTTATTAAACACACAAAATATATATGCATAAGTATTCTAGTCAATATAGACATCCAACTATAAATTCTCATCTGGACCGAGACCTAGACTCTGATTTGGCTCATTAATGTTGTTGTTTATAAGCCATTATTATGTACTGTAACTTTGTGTTGATGTGCACGCATCTTCTTTCATCCCCACAGAATGATTTTGCCACCACCGCACTTCACAGTGGGTAGGTGTGTTTGTGATGATGGACAGCGTTTGGCTTGCTCCAAATGGGGTGTTTAGTCTGACAGCCAAATGGCTCAATTTTGGTCTCATGAAACCATAGAAGCTTCTTCAAGCTGGCTGCAGAGTCTCCCACATGCTTTCTGGCACTCTGTAGCCGAGATGCCATGTGACATTTTTGAACAGTGGCTTTCTCTTTGCCACTCTCCCATAAAGCTGTAAAACTGTCTCAGCAACTGAAGCTGAACTCAGAGTCTCATTAGTCTCTCAGTTTTTGGGGAAGATTTACAGCTCTGCCATACTCTTTATATTTCTTAATGATTGATTTACTGATATACTCAAAGGGATATTCAATTGGATTTGCCAAATGTAATTATTTTTGATTGTTTTGGATCATTTTGTATAGATTTGTTTTCACTTTGACATTTGTCAGTAATTCGTCAAGTGCTAGTGCCATTTTTGAAGTGAATATTCTTTTATATGATTCTCGCACCAAGAATCACAGACTACCATACTTTCAAGTCGTTCTTAACACAACAAACTTGCGCAGACATGAGCCTCGTTGCTGAGAGACAAATGAACAAATTAAAACAATGTGTTATAAAATTGGCTCAAAATACCAAACACGTTTGTTTTCCTCCAACTGGATCAAATCAATTCTGAAGTTCAAAAAACCAGAGTCTGTGCCCATCATACACTGTGTAATTTCTGTGAAGTCTGTCGATTCTGACTGACCAAAATCTGCAGACTGGCTCTGACTTGCGGCAACTAGTGTTGACTCGTCAAGATTGCAAAACATGGCAAAAAATCTGGGCAAAATGAGTGTAGTGTATTCTGTTGATATGATTGTTCTACATGTGTACAGGTCAGAGTGGTTTGGGGAAGTCCACACTGATGAACACGCTCTTCAAGTCTAAGGTGAGCCGTAAGTCTTTCCTGGGCACGGCTGAGGAAAAGATTCCCAAAACCATCGAGATCAAGTCCATCAGTCGTGGTAAAGCTGCACAGCTGGATCCATTTTTTGTCATTTTTAATTAATGTGTCATTGCCATTCACCCATAATGATCCTGAGGTCAAAGAGTTTTATCTGCCACTAGAATTCAATAAAATCTTTATTTCATCAAGTTTCAGTGGACATGCTTTTTTGAGTGCGTTAGTTGTATGATTTAATATTGTCGTCCATATTGTAAACAGATATCGAGGAGAAAGGTGTTCGAATGAAGCTGACGGTCATAGACACACCAGGGTTTGGTGACCAGATCAACAACGAGAATTGGTAAAGTAGCCTCCAGTTTTATTATGGTCTAAAATGTGCTTTGTTCAGTCAGGTCCTCTTCTGTGAAATAGAAATGACAATCTAAAGCAGTTCTGTTAGTGTTGGCTGTATAGTTTTGTTCTGGGCATGCTCTGCACCCGTCTGTGAAGCCATGCTTGCAGAAAATCAATCAAACTCTCCAAAATAAAACCACATGCCAACATTCCCAACTATCAAAGTGATGCTGATCAACGCTTCATCTTCTATGAATATCCGACTGGAAAATCCTGAGAGATCAATGTAGTGCCGATCACTCTTAGTCTAGAGACATTTTGAAGGAGAAGTGTCATTACATTTATTTCTCATTCATCTCCTTTCAACAGTTGGCAGCCCATAATGAAGTTCATCAATGACCAGTATGAGCAGTACTTGCAGGAAGAGATCAATATTGACAGGAAGAAGAGGATCCCAGACTCACGAGTGCACTGCTGCATATACTTCATACCACCCACAGGACACTGGTTAGTAAACATACATATGTAACTTGAAACAGATCCTCATTTACCTAAACATCCATGTGAACATAAAGACGCTTTGAATACTCAAACTGTGTACAAGGATCACTCTAAAGGCCTTGTGCTGCATATACCTCATGTCTAGTAACTAATATCAGCTCTGCTAGCATGAATAAGTGTTGTACATTGCCTGCCTAATGATTATGTACAATAAAGGGGGAAAACTCTGTGGGAAAGGATGGTTAGGAATGTCAGGGCCTCCAGAGGGCAGTACTGTTCCTTCTGCAGAATGAAGTGTTGTTCAGTGTATAGTAAATCAAGACAAGCTGGGTCTTGATATTTGATTTTTGCACATTCAGTTTATACTTGAACACACTGTGACCAGATAGACTATAAATACCCCCTAATACTTGTGTTCTCATTACCTTTTTTAGAAACAAGAACTGCCTGGGCATCTTTCGGTTTAATAATTTTAGCTTTAAAACCTGACCTGCTTGTAAAATTGGTGTGGAGTAGAGTCACCACACTTATTTTAACAAGACCTTGTATAACACATTACTGCTCGACCTTTGGCTGGAAGGGCAGGCTTTTAACAATGTGACTCTTACAGAAACATTTAGGGATCCAAAGAGCATTTTTCCAACTTAATTTCAGTATGTAGTTCTTTGGGATTTAAAAAAAATTTATAGATTGAAATACACTTTGCCCTCCTGAGCAGCTACTGTTTACGTCAGGGATTTGTATTCACTGTTTACCATCAGCACATTTTCTTGTTACATCTAATAATATCTTTGTGCCAGATTAAGTGGGTGGTCTGTTCTGTTGTTTCACTCTGATGGATAATCATTGTGTATGCTTGTGTTTTTATAGCTGTTGTTGGCCAGCTTGAGTCTCCAGGCATGCTGCATTCTTCTTCATGTACTGCAGGATAGTTTTTAGTGGCCTTTAGAATAAAATGTGTATATGCACGTCATGTACACATGCTCTGTTATCCTGACAGAGGCACGACCCATATTAGCAGAGATGCTTTCTGTCTGTCTAACATGTGATAGCACAGAGTAAATATTAAGAGACTTCTGGACTAAGAAGTGTAAAGCAGACCACCTAAATAGAGTTTATGGCAAAATATTGATCTACTCAGGTTTAATTTGTGTCAGCAGAAATTATTGAATTTTATACTACTGTGTATGACTTGTACATAAGTTTCTATAAAAGAAAAAAATCAAGTGTGAAAAATATGAATTGAATATTCAGAAGTGTTTTTTAAGAGATCTCTAATGCTTACTAGGGCTGTATTTATTTAATGAAGAATACAAGCATCAGTAATATTGTGTTTTCTATTTGAATATATATTTTTAAATGTAATTTATTCCTTATTGATGCAAAGCTGAATTTTCTGCATCATTACTCCAGTCTTCAGTGTCACATGATCCTTCAGAAATCATTCTGATATGCTGATTTGCTGCTCAAGAAACATTTCTTGTAATTATGAATCTTAAAAAACGTTGTTCTGCTTAATGTTTGTGTGGAACGTTGATACATTTTTTTAGATTGTTTTGATGAACAGAAATTTCAAAATAATTGATTTGAAATAGAAATATTTTGTAACATAATAAATGCCTTTACTGTGACTTCTGATCAGTTTGAGAGATCATCCACCCATCTATCCAACCTATTTTGAAAAAGATCTAAGGACCGTGAACACACATGCCAACCACACACCCATGGATTCGGTGTCCTGAGTGTGAGTGCAGGCCTTTCTGTGAATGACTGACTGTTTTATGTCCATCCAGCACTGCAGATGTCACTGCTCAGCAGCTGCATTCTGGCTTTGAACAGCTCGGCTAATTAGAGTCAAACAGCCAGCCACAGAGACTACAGTCTGGGTCTGCTGCAGTCACACAGGCAGGAGATTTTGACAGTTCTAAGAATCTGTGCCTTTTCCTTTTCAGTTTTTTTCCATTTCACTTTTGAAGGTCTCCTTACACCTCTGTTAAAGCATTGCGTGAACAATCTTTCCATGCCCAAGCATCTTTAGAGTGTGTGTCAGAACGTGTTTATTTTGAGTGGTTCTCGCCCCCTGGTGGTTAATGTGTAGTCCTGTTAGAAGTAACTTAGGTTTCATTATATTGCTTTTAAGAAGTGCAGTCCATCACATCTATTTCTCCTTTGTCATTTCCTCAGTCTTAGGCCTTTGGATGTGGAGTTCATGAGACGTCTTAGTAAGGTGGTGAACATCGTTCCTGTCATCGCTAAGGCTGACACCCTGACTCTGGAGGAGAGGGACTTCTTCAAAAAGAAGGTGAGCTAAAGTATGACTTACAAATGAATGGCTGTTATTGCTTTATTCTTTACAGAGTTAAAGTGAATGTGCTGCTGTACTTATTTTTTTTTTATTTAGATAAAATATTGTAGAAACTGTAGAATATTCAACAGAACCACTTCACTGCGTATTAATATTTGAAAAACACTTCCAAACTGAAGTGGTGTAAAGTATCTTTAAATAACAGATCACTTTACATTTTTATGACAAGATAAGGCTAGTTCAGGTTGTAAAATGTCATGTGGTGTGGCAGAAATACCAACTTAATATGAGATTTTATGTTATTTGTTTATTGAATATAGGAAAATAAACAAAATAATTTACATATATTTTATTAATACTTTGTTGAAAATATTGAGATTAGGATGTGTACACTCACATGTATTCAAGGAGTAAGGAAAATGTTTTTATGTTATTGGTACATTGCACATTACTTTGAGTCATTAAACTTAAATTTTCTTGAAAATGGCATTATTTTTTTCAAAACCCTATTTCTGTGTGCATTTCTAAAAACTTGCCGCATATATTTTTAAAAGATTCCTTTCTTTAATCGTGGACACTTATTTTTGTGCCCGGCATGTTGTATGAGAATCAGACAAAATACAATGTGGATCTTTGTGCGGCAAGCCCCGGTGGAATATTGTGAATACCACAAACCGATGCATTGATGTGTGGAAGAACTAGTACATGCTGTCTTGTTGTTATTTTAGTATTTTTCTTCCCTAAGAGATTTCCAAGACTGCAGATGGTGTCTCTACAGCTTCTACAGAAACACTACTGCTCTGTCAAAATACAAATGCAGTTTTATTTATGATGTGATGGTGGATTACTTAAGACAGTATGCATGGCAAAAAACAAGGACTGTCTTGGAAGTCTTAAACTTTTTTGTTGCTTTTGATTATTCTGAAACAAAGCTGCAGTGAACTAGTTTGTTTATGCAGTTTTAGAGCACTGGTATGAGTCTGAGATGACACATGGTATGATGAAGTGTAGGTAAGCAACATCTGTTCTGGGATTGTTAGTTGCGTTTCACATAGCAGTAAAGAAGTACTAGCCAACCTCAACGGCTTCTTGTGCTTGTGCTGGCATGTCTCTTACAGGAGGAACACATGCTGTTTGGAGCACAGGCACACATATTTCTGTTTTGGAAAAAGCTCCTGACAGATTCCAAAAGCATTTGTTCTCTAACCAGGAAGGGACGAAAAGCCAAACTTAGTTTAACTTCAAGGAAAAATTAGAGTTTCAAAGTATGCTCACCCTGTGATGTCACAGTCCAGTCTTGCACAGAATTGATGTATTGAAAAGAAATTTGTTTCTTTTCATATTCAATATATATTATCGAGGAACGGTTCAAATGAAGTGTTTCTAAAGATTGCATGATTTTATATATACAGTACTGTGTCATTTTGTATAGATCAGGCAAGAGCTTCGAGCCAATGGGATTGACGTCTATCCACAGAAAGAGTTTGATGAGGATGCGGAGGACAGAACGATCAATGAGAAAATAAGAGTGAGTTTGGAGTACATTTAGAAAATATCCATAGTTCATTTAAGAACATGGTGATATTATCTGTTTCTTTCCTCTGTCCTTTAGGAAATGATTCCTTTTGCAGTGGTAGGAAGCGACCAGGAGTATCAGGTCAATGGGAGAAGGCTATTGGGAAGGAAAACAAAATGGGGAACCATTGAAGGTATTGTGACTCTTTGGTCTCTAAACCTCTTTAGAGAAGAGAGAGGGAAAGTGATTAGCAGACTATGCAGACAGCTACATTCCAAAAGCACATCAAGGGAGCTCATTAACCACAGACACACGGCTATGAGTCAAACATCAGAAAGCCTTATCCTCTGTAAATGAGGACCCATTCTGAAGACCATTATGAGTGCGTAATTTTGCCTGTGAGTCAGCGCGCTGCTGGACAGTTAAATGCCTTTATCACCAAGCTCCATTGATGAGGACTTCACCATTTCCCCTTTTGCCCCAAGTAATTTAATTATGTATAATAATAGTACTTACTACTTCAGGATTCTTTGATGAATAGAAAGATGAAAAAAATGCATTTATTTGGAATATAATTTTTTTGTAACATTAATATTGAATTTTAGATTATAGCATATATTGGCGCTTTTCCACTGTGTGGTACGACTCGGCTCGGCACGGTTTGCGTTTCCACTGCAGTTCAGTACCGCTTTAGAGTGGGCAGGATTATTCACATGTCATTATAGTTGCGCCGCCTCTACTACCACGACTCCTAAAAAAAAAAACTTTTTCATTCTGCGTCGCCCCATCAAGCTCTCGCTGGATCCGTGCCTCTGCTGTCAACGAGAGGAACGTCTGTTCTTCCACAATAGACAACAAAACTTTTTGGTTGTTAAAAAAGGTGCGCTCGTTCAATACGTTCGATCCTTCACTGGCTGTGCTGATTTAAATCTAGCTGTTTTGTTGTGTTTGTAACCGTACCGTGCCGTACCATGCAGTGGAAAAGCGCCATATGTGACCCTGGACCCTGGATAAGGGTCAATTTTTAATTTTTAAGCTTTCCATTGATGTATGCTTTGTTAGGATAGGACAACATTTGGCCGATATACAACTATTTGAGAATCTGGAATCTGATGGTGCAAAAAAATCAAAATATTGAGAAAATCGCCTTTAAAGTTGTCCAAAATGAAGTTCTTAGCGATGCATATTACTAATCAAAAATTAAGTTTTAATATATTTACAGTAGGAAATTTACAAAATATCTTCATGGAACATGATCTTTACTTAATATCCTAATGATTTTTGGCATAAAAGAAAAATCTATAATTTTGACCCATACAATGTATTTTTGGCTATTGCTACAAATATACCCCAGCGACTTAAAGGCACAATATGTAATTTCCCCCGCTAGAGGGCATGTATTCAAAATAAACAAATAGACAAAGGTGTAGTTTGATGATGCTGTGACTGAGTGTGGAATCATGGGAGTTGTCGTCTTCATCCCCACAGCCGATGCAATCCGACGGGACTCGGGCAGAAATCATGTTCATGGATGAGCTAATGATTTATTAACGTAGTAGAATGAAGCAGGGTGAGGCTGAAAGCCGTCAAAGCAAAACGAGACCGCTGAACGAGCGCGACACACGGCTCGAAAGCAGCGGAGCTTTTATTATGCCACAGTCGAGCGCTTCCGCTGCTTCCGGTCGTGCGTATGTGGGGTAAAGCAGCGCTGTTTTATCATACTAGATACATTTGAAAGTTCTGTTATAATGCTACTCTGTGCGGTCGTCACCGGTCTATTAAAACACACAACATATTAAAGCTTCTTTGGTGTTTCCATGTTTTCTATAAAACAAGACCGGAAATTGAGGGGTTATGACGTAATTGGCAGGCGACACAATGACACTATAGACACGATCCGTGTCACTAGTTAAAATTGCTTATTTCTCTGGATTTAAACATTCTTCGAAACATTTGGGATAATGGAAGTACACAAGTCAGCAAAATATATAACACTGTTCTAGTGGTTTTTGGATATTTTAATAAAAAAATCATTACATATTGTGCCTTTAAGACTGGTTTTGTGGTCCAGGGTCACGTATTATAATTGTAAAATTCTGTATTATATTATATCATTTATACAGACTAAAGTCTTATCATTGTAGAGTAATATACAACCTTGTTTGAATAGTAACTTATCTGGGTGGTTGATGTACTTAGCAGCTCACATAGTAAAAACTCTTTAATTTTAGGTGAGATGTTTTTAGTCAAATTAATGTAATTATCCTGTAATCTTTCTGAAGAGCTTGACTCCTCTTATTAAAGTCTCTCTTTGAAAACCTTTAATTTCCTGCACTGGATGTCTATTCCATGGTGGCTTTCTCGTTCTCTTTCGTGGAGTTTGACGTAATCTATAATTCATAAACATTTCTTCACATCCAGGCAGCTGTGGATTTGTCCCACTGAATTTGTCAGGCTCTCAGGGTTATCTTTCTGGAAGGCTTCGGTTTAAATTGAATTACTAGAGATTGGGGTGATTCTGTCTCATCTCTGTCCACCTCTCCCCGAGTATACCTGCAACAGCTCCACCGAGTGAACAAGTGCTTATTGCTTTATGTGTTGCTCCAGATAGCTAGAGAGAAATCTGATCAGTGCTCTCTGCCTTCTGTTTGTAACTCTTGTGTCTGCTGTGTTTTGGTGTCTATAGTTGAGAATATTGTCCACTGTGAGTTTGCCTACCTGCGGGACCTCCTCATAAGGTCAGCGGATTAAGTCTATGTCTGTGGTTAACAAACAGTATTACAAGTATACCCTTGTGGAAAAGAAGTGTGCTTAATTGTGTCAAATGTACTTTAATTAAGGCCATTTAAGTTTAATCAAGGAGTACAAGTTTCTGACTGTTTCTTAAAACACTTAAGTACACTTAAAAAGTGCTCTTTGTAATATATCAAATTTGACATATTACAAATTTGTCGTCAAATTGTCAAATTTGTTGTACTATTAAAAGTAGATTTTAAATATGTTTTAATAACCGTGCTTCAAAGAAGTACACTTATTTTGGTGTGTTGACTAACATACTAAAGGACATGTACTTGATTTATAATTTTAAAGGGGTCATATGATGCTGCTAAAAAGAACATTATTTGGTGTAATGAAATGTGTTTATGTGGTTTAAGATTCAAAAAACACATTATTTTTGTGGCTGACTCTTAACTTTTATAAAGAATATCTCTTTGGATTTGAGACTTTAGTCTTTGCAACTTTACAGATCTTCTTTATGCACCAAGAGCTTGTAAAACTCCAAAGAGAAAGGAAAAATTGAAATTGCATCATATGACCCCTTTAACTGTAGTGTTATTTAACATTTTAAAGTTAAAATATTTTCAATGTACTAAATAGCAACTTCGTTACAAATGTGTAATTACAAATATATTTAAATACATGACATACAGGTTTCAATAGAAATGACATTACAGTATATTTTAGTTTACCATAAATCCTTATCAGGATATTCGACAGTTCACTTCAACCACATTTCAAAGACAATAGAAGTAATTATGAATTTGCATTTAATTGCAATTAACATGGATTGAAGTGTCAGAAAACATTACATTCCATTCACTCTTAAGTATGTTTGGAAGTAAATTAATGTTGTAACTACTTTTTAAAAGAATGCTAAAGTGTACTTCTTTGTCATAAGTGTACAGCTATGTCACAAAATTTTGGATGGTTTATCCAAAAATGTAATTCTGTCGTCATTTGCTATTTGCACGTCATATTGTTTTGTCCATACGATGAAAGCCAGTCAAAGTCAAAATCTTGTTCAAACATTTTGGAGTCATTGGATGGACAAAAAGCAAAACAAAAAAACAGGCATTTTTCGAAAATATCTTTTGTGTTTCACGGACTAAAGTCGGATAATAAAGGTTTGGACCTTTTTAAGGGTCAGTAAATGATGACAGAATTATCATTTTTGGGTGAACTATCACTGCAAATCTAAGTGAAAGTGTTAGTGACTGACATCTGCATTATTCATTACCCATCACGCTGGGTTGGTTTTTGTCATCCTAATGTGTTATTGGCTCATGTCCTGCAGAACCCACATGCAGAACATTAAAGACATCACCAGCAGCATCCACTACGAGATGTACCGTGTCCGTCGGCTCAATGAGAATAACACCCAGGCCAACGGCCTCGGAGAGCACCATCCGGCCTGCCGTGAAATCTAACTATCCCCCCCAAGCTCTACCCCCAATTCCTCACTCCTCTCCAATCCCCAAACCTCTATTCACCTTATGCTCTGTCCTGCCCCCTTCCATCAGCCATGGACTAAGGTGAAGCGGTCCATCTAGAGAAGCACATAATGACTTTACCTCCCAGAAACTCCAGCACAGTGCCCTTAAATCCTCACGCCCACTGCATGGGCACTGGAGGGCCGAAGAGGTCAAAAATACAACTGTTAAAGAGCTTCTCCACATACTGCATGCGTTTGACTCACTCTGCTGATGCTTCAGGTCTGTGTCTGTGTGCAGAGGTTGATTATGAGGCAGGTTCTGATTGGTCAAGATGTGGGAAAAGCTCTTCACATGCATCACTCCTCCTTTTGATATTGGAATGATTTTACAGGAGATTGCTCAGAATTCTCCTTTTTATGTGATTTGTTGAATGCTCTCTTAATATTTATGCTTAATTTTGAGCGAGCCAGATAAGAGACAAGGCTAAGTCATCTTTTGAAACCAGAGCTGATGTGGCAGCACCTTAAAATTTCCATTCTGCATTATAAAACTACAGGTTATCTGATGTCTTTCCCTGCTAAATGAATACTAGTTGCCTACGGCATTGTGGAGAACCTGGTGTGCCACTGCTATTTGTTTTATCACATCCGTGCAAATAATTACAGGAAAACTGACTCATTGGACTCCCGCTACCATATAAAAACAGTAATCTTTGGGATTTGTGTTGGAAAGGTTATCCAAACGGAGTAGTATTTATGTTGATTAAATGGGATTGTAACATGCTTTAAACAAACGATCTTATTTATTGCAAAATGTGACCTGAACTAGACGGAGAATCACAGTGTGTTCAATAGGCTTTTAATTAATTGTTTAATTGTTTTTTATCAGGCAGTATTCAGTGCCGTTTATCTTAAACCTTCCAGACTGCCTCGTTCTCTTCCATGCCTTATATGTGGAAATCTGCACCATCTTTTGTCAGTTTAGGTGTCTCGTTTTGTCTTAGCCCAGAGGAAAGAGCCTACAGGAGAGGAAACTCAAAGTGCCAAGATGTCTGTGTGCCGTAAAGCTGCCTGCCTTGTCTGATGAGGAGCCACTTTTAAGAACGGTGAAATTCCTCAGGCTTTGTTCTTGTCTGCAAACCTCTTTATAAATGCTCGTCATTGGGAAAATATCTTTGTTTTGTCCTGTGCTGTATATTCATAGTGATTCAATTTTTGTATTGGTATTCAGAGTAACACAAATAACTTTGATGTCCTGTTATTTTAAAGAAATAAAGATTTAAATGGTAAATAATTATTTTGACTCTTTTTATAAATGATTAATTGACTCTTAAATGTGTCTAGATGTTGTAATTGCACACATTTTGTAGTACTGGGAAACATTTAATGATGAGTCCTGTTTTCCACTCCATGATTCATGATTGTTTTTTGTGCCACATTTTCCATCGAGGTGTTAAACTAAATTGTCAATCAGGTTAATTGAAATGAACCTTTATTAAAACCATTTAATTTTGGCAATCATTTGACATTTGCTCTTCTGGAAGTATGTGAAAATTGCTTATTTCTATTGCATTTCGCTAGTAATTACTTTTATCAAAGAGGTTATTGTATATGAGATGCATGGAGTTGATTCTAAACAAGCACCCAGGCCTTTCTAACTAATATCTTATACACTAAAGGAATGTCCTCACTAACAACATATTTGACATTGTGATGTTGCATGTCTGTATTTACTGTATGTCCCTCACCATGCATCTGAAAATGGAGATGTGTTCTCATCACTCTTAAAATGGCGCCCCATTTTCTCACCTTTAAAGAAACAGATGGTGCCCTGATTTGCTTGCACCTTATGTCTACACCTCTGCCTCTCAGCTCACAAAACTCTCTTTCCCAGGGATTCCTTATCTCCTGTATCCCAGGGAATGAGACCGCGAGGCATTTGTTTTCCACAATGGTCTGTTTGCTCTCCCTCCCTCCTGCTCCTCCCATTATGTGTGGCAGCACCGCTTTTGCATGTTGCTGTAATTAAATTAATTTGCCATTTGAATGAGCATAGTTTGTCTCTGGATGCCCTCTTCATGAAGATGAGAGAGCCCTTGGAGTGCACTTCTTATGGGCAAAGCCCCCACTGTTTACAAGGCACTAAACTCTTTATTTCACCCCTGATAACTAGTTCCTTTCTCTGCATATTTGTTTTTGCTGTCACTCTAATTAGATGCTGTCTTGTCTCATCTACATTCAGGAGGGGCAACTGCTGTCATCTGACCAGTTGAAGATGCTTCCTGTTGATGTCAAACAGCATTTTGGAAGAAATTCATGAGTCGATAAAAAAATTCTGTACATTTCCAATAAGTTGAATTATTTTGATGTTATGGCTGATTGTAAAATGCTATATTAGGCTATGTCTAAAATTAAAAATAGAGTCATCTAAAATGGTTTTAAATGCTAGGAGTGAATTTAGGCATCATAACATTATAATCTACGGTTTGTAAAACGGATATTCAGAGATTTGCTAAAGGTCACATTTAACAGTGATATTAAATTAGTGTTTTTTAAGATTAAGTGATGGCAAAGGTGATCTAGCAAACAAAAGAAATGAACATGAACAATTAAATAAACCATATAACAAATGTAAAGATATGGTACTGATATAATTGTGCATCCCTAATAATAATACAAATTCTAGCGTTGATTTTAAGTGCATTTAGCCCTCCGATGCATGAATTATTAAATCACAAAGTAATATTTTTTACATGTTTGTTTTTACTTTCAAACAAGTGAAAAATCATGCCAAATTTTTTTTGTCATATTATGTTTTGAGGGAGTTATGTACATATCCAGTGTAGTGGACGATCAAAGGTATAAAAAGTGAATAAATAGAACTAAATGTGTGGTCTTAAAAAACACGGTTTTTAAATATTTACTACGTGAAAATGGTTTGAATACACATAACATTCAATAACAACAAGCTATGTCATGACAGCACAGAAATGTGAAGTGTAACAATCAAAACGTAAGAGTGTGTCTATGGGCCAGGGGTGTGTGGGCTATTCATACACATGTGAGCACAAATACAAACACACAAGCACACACACCGTCCCACCACACACTCGAACACAGTCATGCCCACATATATCTGCACTCATACAGTATATATGTATACATGCCTACAGTTTTATATGACCTAATAAATAAATATAGACTGTAAGCATTGAAATAAATGCTAAAATCGGAAGACTATTTAATATTTCTGTTCAATAAAACCATTCAAGTGTAAATTATATCATTTTAATAAAACATACAAATAAGGCAGAACCTACAGACCCATAGGCAGAATTATACCCTTTGGTGCATGATGTGTACTGTAGTGGACAGATATATTTTCTGTCACAGAAAAAAAAATGTATAAGAAAAGTAGTTAAAATCTGGATGAATCTATTTCTGACATCCTATTTAACTGAAAAATATTTTTTGTACCTGTCTGGTTTTCTGAGAATAAAAGTATTTAACACTTATTCCCAAGTTACATGGTGCCTCCCCTTTTCCCGCGGCCATTTTGAATATATTATGCAATATCTCGAAACAAAAAAATAGATAAAAAGACAACAATTAAATGGAATCGTAGACAACACTTTGGGGGTTCGCCAGTTGGTGGTTGGGACATGATGCTACATCTTAAATGGTTCAAAATGGCTTCCAAATATCTGTCCACTGTTGTGACCACGATGCATCAGAGGGTTAAATACAATGTGTGTGTGGTAGCCTATATTGAGTCACTGTGGGTCATGAAGCCAAACCATTTGAGAACCGCTGGTGAATAGCAGAGCCATAACCAACATAGACACAGGGGGACAAGTCCCCACCCCATAATTAGAATTGGTCAAATCGTCCCCTCCAGTTGGTATTTGAAATTCTTGCACTGCTTTTACACTCTATTACGCAGCGTTATTTGTTGTTAGGATGAGTTAAAGGTCTTGCTGTCACTTCAGCGGCCTCAGCGGGCTAACAGCGCTCGTCAATGTCAAAGTAATTGAGATGGCCAATCAAATCAAAGTAGGCGGGGTTTACGATTCACAGTAGCAGAGCGCGATTTCCAGCCAGCGTTGCCAGATTGGGCGGGTTTGATTGTGCGGGTAAAACATTAGTTTGGGCAGATGGACAAAATTTGGGCTGGTTTGGAGTCAGTTTTGCGGTTTTCAAAACTGTTTAGCCTAATTGGTTAAGAACAACACCCAATTGTGCATGTACTGCATCTAATCAGTCATCTTCACGCGCACACTTTTAGCCAATCAGCGATCAGCAGAAAGACGCGATGATTCACGAGTGAGGGGTTTTAGCGCCACAAGGGATCAGATTTTGAACGTATAGCAGTACTTTCAAAGCGGTGATCAAGATGCCAGAGTGGCCTAAATATAAGTTACACGGTAAAGAGTGGGAGAGTGACTCCACTCTCAAAACGTGAATTAAAGTTACACCTGAAATCAGAACCTAATAAATAAATATAGACTGTAAGCATTGAAATAAATGCTAAAATCTGAAGACTATTTAATATTTCTGTTCAATAAAACCATTCAAGTGTAAATTATATCATTTTAATAAAACATACAAATAAGGCAGAACCTACAGACCCATAGGCAGAATTATACCCTTTGGTGCATGATGTGTACTGTAGTGGACAGATATATTTTCTGTCACAGAAAAAAAAATGTATAAGAAAAGTAGTTAAAATCTGGATGAATCTATTTCTGACATCCTATTTAACTGAAAAATATTTTTTGTACCTGTCTGGTTTTCTGAGAATAAAAGTATTTAACACTTATTCCCAAGTTACATGGTGCCTCCCCTTTTCCCGCGGCCATTTTGAATATATTATGCAATATCTCGAAACAAAAAAATAGATAAAAAGACAACAATTAAATGGAATCGTAGACAACACTTTGGGGGTTCGCCAGTTGGTGGTTGGGACATGATGCTACATCTTAAATGGTTCAAAATGGCTTCCAAATATCTGTCCACTGTTGTGACCACGATGCATCAGAGGGTTAAATACAATGTGTGTGTGATAGCCTATATTGAGTCACTGTGGGTCATGAAGCCAAACCATTTGAGAACCGCTGGTGAATAGCAGAGCCATAACCAACATAGACACAGGGGGACAAGTCCCCACCCCATAATTAGAATTGGTCAAATCGTCCCCTCCAGTTGGTATTTGAAATTCTTGCACTGCTTTTACACTCTATTACGCAGCGTTATTTGTTGTTAGGATGAGTTAAAGGTCTTGCTGTCACTTCAGCGGCCTCAGCGGGCTAACAGCGCTCGTCAATGTCAAAGTAATTGAGATGGCCAATCAAATCAAAATAGGCGGGGTTTACGATTCACAGTAGCAGAGCGCGATTTCCAGCCAGCGTTGCCAGATTGGGCGGGTTTGATTGTGCGGGTAAAACATTAGTTTGGGCAGATGGACAAAATTTGGGCTGGTTTGGAGTCAGTTTTGCGGTTTTCAAAACTGTTTAGCCTAATTGGTTAAGAACAACACCCAATTGTGCATGTACTGCATCTAATCAGTCATCTTCACGCGCACACTTTTAGCCAATCAGCGATCAGCAGAAAGACGCGATGATTCACGAGTGAGGGGTTTTAGCGCCACAAGGGATCAGATTTTGAACGTATAGCAGTACTTTCAAAGCGGTGATCAAGATGCCAGAGTGGCCTAAATATAAGTTACACGGTAAAGAGTGGGAGAGTGACTCCACTCTCAAAACGTGAATTAAAGTTACACCTGAAATCAGAGCACAGTTGAATAAATGAATCAAAATCGAAACTGAATATCTGGGACTATAAGGTCCTGTCCTGCATCAGGACATGTTTTAAAAAGCTGGACTTGATTAGTTTTGACTGCAAAGTTCTGTATTATGATCCACGAAAGACTTCCTCTAGTTCTGTCTGAAGTTAAAGCGTGACACGAAGGTAAGCACATTATTGTTGTTAATTGTATTTATTTAGCCTATTTATTTTTGTCACATTATCCTACAGTATGTATCGATGAATAACACTGTTTTGACTGTCATGGTGTGTGCATGAACGAGTGTGAAATACCTGCTAATTACGTTGCTTTTTCCAATTATGTTGGGCACTTTTTGCATTTAAATTGGCTGTTGACACTGAAAATGATGCATGTGTTTTTGCGAGGGTATCGGTTAGTTTCTTTATTGCTGTTTTGACATAGTGTCTGCCTGCATATAGTAATTCTCTACTGTATTTGCCCTGATTTGATCCGTTTTCCTGTGAAATGTATCTATTTTTATATTATATTGTCATCATCATTTTGTTTTAATGAGTTAAAATGGTCCTTATCAACCTTAATTGACATGGTGATCACATTATTTTGACAGTTAAAGATTTGGGTGAGTCTTGGTGAGCTTTACGGCTGGAAATCTTCCATCCAATCTGGCAACACTGTTTCCAGCGCGAAGCGTCAGCTTCAACTTTAAAAAAGTTAAGAGCCAGTGTTGGGGAAAGTTACTTTTAAAAGTAATGCATTACAATATTGCGTTACTCCCTAAAAAAAGTAACGAACCACGTTACCTTTTATGGAAAGTAATGAGTTATATTACTTTTGCGTTACTTTCGCGTTACTTTTTAAATATAAGCAGGGCTTGATTGTTTTTCATATAAGTAGTTCTATTTATAGCAAATATAAAAGCCCTTTCACACCAAAAAGTGTAATGAATAAACCTCAGGCTGAAGCAAAAATAAATTCACGTCTGTACAGTAGAACGCAGGAGAAGAAACACTATTCAGCAATAAAAAAAACAAAGCACAGTTGTTCGTTTATCTAAAGTCATTTTTGCTTATTAGTATGGTTGAACTGGATCATCAAAGGTCAGCAGCAAAGACATTGGTTAATAAAATGGGATTAGATACATTTGTGTTATTTAACATATTTAATTATTGCAGGTTTGCGTCATATTCTGAGTTTGCATTTCACTGTTTTAATTAATTTTGATTAATACTAAATCATTTTTTTGTGAGTGGGATGAATTAATGCACATTCACATTTAGTCTAGAACTACAGTAGCATCATGTTCACACAGCACACACAATTCCTCTGCACTTCCGATTTCTCCCAATATGGGGACAGGAGACTTGTCAGTCAATAAATGGGAAAACAAAGTAACTGGCATTACTTTTTTGAAAAGTAACTCCGATATTTTCTTGTAAATTAAAAAAGTAATGCGTTACTTTACTAGTTACTTGAAAAAAGTAATCTGATTACGTAACTCTCATTACTTGTAATGTTACCCCCAACACTGTTAAGAGCTAGTTAGATATGAGTAGCAAAAGATTTAATATTTGACAGAAATATTCAGACAGAAATGTTAAACAACCGAGAGTAATATCCAAACTGTTATTTCCCTCAAGTTTCGCCATTTTGAATGGAGCCTACGTGATTCGTGTAATTCCTCACTGAATGTGACGAGACAAGAAATGTTTGTGCTTTAGACTTGTTACGCATTCAAATAAGAGTGAATAGGCCTATGTGCATATATTATAACATTATTTGCAAAAAAAACAAAATTACTTCCCACCTAGAATTTCCTTCATTGCTCTACTTTCTTTTCTTTTTTTTCTACATTTTCTCCATTCTGTATGTCTGTGTCTTTTTTTGATTAATATGGGCACTGTGGGAAAGAGCATCAGTCATGCTGTAGGCAGCCTTTCCTCACACTGAGGAGGGCACTGGGAGCCAACATTTGTTTGGACCTCATTAATGAATGTCTGCGCTCAAACTGCAATAATCAGCATCTGCTCAAGTCGTCCTTGAGGTCTCCTTCGTAGTAATTAGTTGACAGCTCCAATTCAGACTCCTCCTCTCTAATCTGCATATGTTAGCTGCTACAAGACAGTGTTAATTAAAACTGCTTATTTCAAAAGAGCTTTTTGTAGGACTCCACTTTAATTAGACGCATTACCTGCCATTTTGTTTTATATCAGTGCTCAGAGCTGGCATGGTCGTGGCCACCTGCCATCATGCTCTAGCTTGCCCCTTGATTACCTCTGCAGGCATCTGTGTGGTTTGTTTTGAATTTGTTTTTCTCATCCTTTCTGCATTGCTTCATTTTTCCTGTTTTCGTTTTGCGTCTACCTTGCCGCCCATCTCTGCGTTGCTCTCCTTGTGCTTCATATCATGTCAGATGTTCTTGGTTCCTTTCTGACTGCTGGCTCAGTGCCAGGCTCTCAGACATGCAAGGGAGGGGTGCGTGCAGCCATATGCAAATCATACTAGCCTTGATTAGGAGGCAGCAGCATTTCAATTAAATTTGGTGTAGTGGGTGGGAGAGTGGTCTGTCAAGTCAAGTGTAACCTTTTTGATGCTTACAATTTAAAAGAAACCGATTAGTTTTTTTTTTAACATTTTATTTGAATTATTTACTGTAACTGTATTTGATTGATCATTTTGAGAATTTTTTTTTATGAAAATAAGTAAAAGAGAAAGAAAAAAAGAAAAAAAGTGTATCCACCTGGCAGTGCAGTATGTATCCTCCTGTCACCACATATGAGGGACAAAGACTGAACCCTCCTTTCCTATTACAATTGCTCTCGGTTTCCATTTACCTTGTCATTCGTTGTTTGGTTGTTTTTTTTTTACTTATGTATAATATGGACATGTTTATGTGTTACATGTATTATCTGTATGTTTGTATAATATATTTATTGCTTTGGCAACATTGTGATATGTTACACAGTCATGCCAATAAAGCTCATTTTAACAGAGAGAGAGAGATAAAGGTAGAGCAAGGGAGGATCTTGCTTCATTTCCTTTTGATCTGATGGTTTTTCCTGAAGCTAATGTCTGTGAGTATTACTCCAATCAGTTTCCAGTGTTCTTGCTATCGTAGCATTGAGTGAGACAATGTCGTGGTGTCGTTAATGTATACTAATTGTGTGCATGAATTTGTGTGTAGGAGTTGTCGGAAAAGTGGGCACAAAGGGGTGTCATTCAGGAAAGAGGGTTTATGCAGTTATGAGAAAGGTCTAATATGCTTGCAATATACCAATCTGACAGCATCTTTGTTTGTCTATCTTAGCTGTTGTTTGGACTTTGACATTTCATTCTTGCAGGACTGCTCGGGCCGGGGGTCTGGTGTGCTGCATCATGACATTGTCTTTTGGTAAAGATTGAAAAGTCAACAGAAAGGAAAAGAGACAACATAGTGCATGTGACACATTAAAAGTTTTGTTAGGCTGTCGGTGTCTGATTCACGTTCTTTCAGGCAGAGTGTCTGGGTTACTCAACCTCTTTTTACACTCTTAGCCAAATTAACAGATGTCTGTTGATGATTGGTGGTGTGGGCAGAGCCTAATGATGGGCATTGCTCTTTAGTAAAGCGCACATGGCCTTAGTTCCAGTCTAGTGAGCTGCCTATGGAGGCATCATTTGTTTCCAACAGCTACTAAATTATGCTGCCTTAACATATCTAGTAATTACTCAATTCTAAGGGAACGTCACATTTGTCCTTCCCAAAGAAGGCAATTCCAGAATGCACTGCGGTTAGCTCAGTTAAGATCTGTATGGCCTGCATGTAAATATAGACCTACTTATATTTCATTCAATACTAAAGAAGTATTGATAAAATACTAAAACAGTTCAGTGCAGTATCATTGCTAACTAACTGAAGTACTAAAATTACTAAAACAGAAATAAATATAAATGAAAGCTAAATGGAAATTTAAAACAAAAATGTTTAAAAACAAAAGCACATAAAATTACTAAAACTAAAATTAAAACGGCTGATATGAACAATAATAATAATAATACTATGAGTAAGTGACATAAATAATATAAAACAATGTGTTTACTGTACATAAATATAGACCTATACTTTATTTAATACTTAGTATTGCTAAAAATTGTTCAGTGCAAATAAAAATTGACATTTTACCCAATAGTCAAATGTACCCTATCTGAACCTATGGATTTAAAATTGGAGTTCACAGTGCTTTTTTTCTTCCCCAAACCACCCAGTGCTACTTGATAAAATTGTTACCTAAAAAAATTAACTGCTTCAAAAACAAGTTTGAAGTATGACTGTCTTAAATTTGTAGTACAACAAAACGTGAAAGTCTAATGTTAACCACAGCTCTAAATGTGCTTATAATTTGAAAAGTGGCATTCTAAAAACCTATAGAAAATTCAGTTACCCCTTTGCATTGGCCTAAATACGAAGTTCATGATACATTGTGAGATTTGTCGGTACATTATAGTGACACCCAGTGTTCAGAATATGAATTTAATGTAATTTCTCAATAGCAGCACCTCACCTCTTTTCTATTTTTAAGTTATGTCACAGTCACAAATCACATCAGGCGGTGGTCCGCACATGTACAACTAGTTTGGACCGGGGTCTTTTGCAGCTGACTGCATTCTACATTTTCATTTTCAACTGTGTCCTCTAGATGGCTCTCCAATCTCCATCTATGGACAAGACCCTGAAGCTCTGTGTGATCCGAGTAATCATCAGACTAACTGTTTGCACTCAGGTGTAAATAGCACTCGCCGCACAGCAGATTTATTTGCACTTCAGTAGTTTGGTAGACTCAGGAAAAACAAAGAAACAAAATGCAAGTTTGATGTCAGATAGTCATGCATTTGCTTTGATATTTTGCATAGTGGTGCTTATGTGACAGAGTGGGCTTGATTTGATTTTATTATAAATTGTTAATTGTGTTTTTCTAAATTTAATTATATCCCAATGCTCAATGATACGTATGTTTTCTGAGCTATTAACAGAGCTCTCTCAGACCTCAAACAAACTTCGGGATGATGCGATTCAATTTGGTCAGTGTTCTGTCAGAAAATCAATTAGCTATCACAGGAGAATATTTCCATCTTGTATCGGTCGAGTCAGTGGCCTGTTTCCTTCTCGAGCAGGATGTTGTGCTGTGCTGTGTGCGTGCCTGCTGTTGCTCCGCTGGAGTTAATTATCTGCATTAATGAGAGCAGCTCACTCATTTATCATTGTCTCATTCACTCTGCAAGTGCCTGACTATAGCTGCACTGCCCCCTATCAGTAGTTGGCTGGTTCTGAAATATCTGTCATGACAGCAACAGTTACTCCCAATCAGAGTATTTGAGTGGAGAGGAGCGCTGAGTGGAGCGGTGTGATTTTGAATGGAGCGCGGATATTTTAAGTCGGAGCTTCGTGGTTTTCACTCGCTCCAAGAGCGCTCCACCACCGCCCCATCACGAGTACAATTCATGCCAACGACCCGTAATATAAATGCATATTTAGCAAGAATTCACATGTTAAACATTTAGCTAGCTTGATAGAGAAGGATCACTCAAATCAGAAAGAATGTGAAGGCTATGATCAGGGCCGGCCCAGGCTCTGTTGGTGCCCTAGGTGAGATTTTAGATTTCA
>NW_015540871.1:76410-78775 GCF_001515605.1 Sinocyclocheilus anshuiensis | reverse complement strand
CCCCCCCAAGCAGATTTTTCAAAACTGTACTATAATATAACATATAACATACTGATAAGTATAAACATAAGTAGTAAATAAATTGTGATAATAAATAAATAAATGTGACTTACAGTCACCTGAAGAATAACACAAAAATTAAATTAGAAATTAAATCAACAAAAAAGTGCAAAAGAAAAAAACTATTATATTTGTAGGTATTTTCTGATTGAATCTTAAAATATCGAAGAGACCACCAGACATGAGCTATACACCCAAACAGAGAAATGCAACCCACAACTATGCCTAGAGTGACAAGTACTTATTACAACAAAGAGAAATATGAGAAATATGGAATGCCTAAAATAGTCTAACAGACAACAATGGCAACAAAATAAAAGCTACATATTGTAATTTATCTGGAGGTGTTAGCCAGAAAGCTAGCTAGTTAATCTAATTAGCATACCCATTTCATTTTGTTCATGCAGTGGAAAATGGCATACTTAAACTTAAATTATTTAAATTCATGAATGCTAGATTATAGTCCTAGTCATAGTCTCTTTCAAAAGACATTTAGTGCACTTTGGGTGAATTAAAAGTAAGTAATGTAACTGAAATTAAAACAACATTACAGAAGCTTAGATTTATTTTAAAGAAAATAAAGTACAATTAAATAAGCAGTTAACTCAAGCAAAAATGTTCCACAGTGTCAGTTTTGCCAGTTAAGATGTTCTAAAAAGGCTATTTCAAAATACTGCATAAACATCAAGGGCAAATACACAGTGATTAACTTGTGATTCTTACCTCTATATTGCTCTTTTTTTCTGCTCCTCTTCTTTGCATCGCTTCCTACCTTGTGCCCCTGATAGTTTTCTTTTTTCACTATTTTTTTTTTTTTTAGAAATGATCCTTTCAGAGCACATAAATGGCAAAACTATGCGTGCGCCATGCATAATTATTGCGTTATGATGATGTATTATAATTACGTCATGACGCAGTAAGTGTTTAAATTAGTCCAACATGACATGTTGTCAAATCTTATGATTTTTCATTGATGTCGATTTAATTTTATTCTAAAATTAGTTTAATCAGTTCGATCAGTACAAAAAATTTTAATTGTCAGTATTTGCTTAATATATGGGTGTAGGAGCGCACGATGAAAAAGAAAAAAACTTTCGTGCGGCGCCCCCCAGTCATTTTGCACCCTAGGCAACTGCCTATGCCACGGGCCGGCCCTGGCTATGATGACTGCAATGAGCGTGAAGTTATAGTTCAAGGAATTTGTTTGTTCCTTCTAGATAGGCTACTGAATATTTTCATCAGAAAGCATGATTTAAACAAGTACTACAACACTTATTCACACGCAATTGCTCTCTCAATAATGCATTTAAACAAATGTAATCTTAGTGCTACTTCATCTGTATCCAATTTCGAATGAGCAGAAATACCCAGCGCTGGGTTATATTTAACCCAGCATTTTTTAGAGTGCACTAGTGTTCCAATAAGCCACTTTGAAAACTCTCCTGTTATTTTATTTATTTTATTTTTTAATATAGTTATGAACAGAACTGTGATATTTCAAACAAACAAATACTTTAGAGACGGAGCGAAGGCGGAGCACAGTCTGTCACAGGCAAATCTAGTTGTATTATGCTTTGACCGTATTCTGGGCCGCCATCTAGTGGCGAAAAATTTTTTTGGCCCGATGCCAAACTTACTTGCTGTAGAGTGATGAGATGCATTTTAAATAATCGCAAAAAGCTTCATTGGCCAAAAAAGGAACTTTTCACAAAAAAAAAGAAAAAAAGTCACTGTTTTTGGATCCTGACACAAAATGACCAGCTAACATTAATTGACTAATCATATCAGCAGCCCATGTGAAAGTGTGAATGAGTACTAGTCAGGTGAAATCACTATCATGCTAATTAGACTGTAAGAGCAGACTGATTGCTATAAAGAATAAAGCACTTCCAATCATTGTGTTCTTGTTAGCAATGGTTACTTCCAAAGAAACCCATGCAGCCATCATCGCTTTGCATCAAAATGGCTTCACATGCAAGGAAATTGCTACAAAGAATATTACACCTGAAAGAACCATTTACCGGATCATCAAGAACTTCAAGGAGAGAGGTTCGTCTGCAGTAAAGAAGTCTTCAGGACGTCCCAGAGTGTCCAGCAAGTGCCAGGACAGTCTCCTCCTGAGGAGTCAGCTACAGAATCGTGTCACCAGCAGTGCAGAGCTTGCTCAGGAATGGCAGCAGGTTGGTGTGAGAGCATCTGCACGCACAGTGAGGCCAAGACTTTTGGACAACGGCCTGGTGTCAAGAAGGGTAGCAAAGAAGCCACTTCTCTCCAAGAAAAAACTCAAGGACAGACTGAAATTCAG
>NW_015540871.1:75692-76400 GCF_001515605.1 Sinocyclocheilus anshuiensis | reverse complement strand
TATTTCATCACAAACAAAATTTGCACTGCAAAAAGCAGCAATTATACCTTTTAATGCTGACAACCATGTTATTGTTATTAGCTTGTCATGTGGTAGGAAAAAAGTTTGCACACACTCTAAAAAATGTTGGGTTAAATATAACCCAGCATTTTTTAGAGTGCACTAGGTGAGGCCAAGACTTTTGGACAACGGCCTGGTGTCAAGAAGGGCAGCAAAGAAGCCACTTCTCTCCAAGAAAAACGTCAAGGACAGACTGAAATTCTGCAGGAAGTACAAGTGGACAGCAGCAGAAGACTGGTGCAAAGTTATTTTCTCTGAAGCTCTCTTCCGACTGTTTGGGACATCTGGAAAATCGATTGTTTTGAGAAAAGGTGAATGCTACCATGAGTCCTGTGACGTGTCAACAGTGAAGCATCCTGAGACCATCAATGTGTGGGGTTGCTGGTCAACACTGAAAATACTGACTCATATTTTTTTGCCAATAAAAGCCTTTAAAACTTATGCTTATCATTGTTTTTCAGTATACCATAGAAACATGTGGGAAAATAATCTACAAATACTGAAGAGCAAACTTTGCAAAACACAAAATTGATGTGTTTGATTGTATGTATACTGTATGTGTGTGTGTGCTTATTTGCCATGGAAATAATATCAAAATGGAAAAAATAATGGCCCTAAAAATTCTCTCTCTCTCTCTCTCTCTCTCTC
>NW_015540871.1:63735-75233 GCF_001515605.1 Sinocyclocheilus anshuiensis | reverse complement strand
CGCTCTAAAAAATCTCTCTCTCTCTCTCTCTCTCTCTCTCTCTCTCTCTCTCTCTCTTTCTCTCTCCGTATTATTTGTCCTTGTTATTTAAGTTTTATTTTTTTTAAATAATGACAGGTTTTGTGAGATGTCTCATTGGTTTATGAATGGTATATTGCTTTTGGGTGTTATGCGACCCCACAGACTGATCCTAAACCAGCTCATTCTGCCAGCACAGGGCCCCTCCACCTCCCAGAGCCACTCGTGTCTGTGCTGCCAACATTCTCCCTCCCCCTCCAGCCTTATCTTCCTCTCCTGTTTACCGCTGGCTCACTAATGGAAAAAATTTGCAGCAATATGCAAAAAAGCTGCTAAGGCAAATGCAGGTTGCCCAGGCAACAAGGAGGTTATATTCCTTGGCACTGATGGAAATCAGTGTAGCGCGCCTAGCTCTCACATCCTGCCGAAAATTAGATAGGAGAGGAAATAAAACAAAGAAAGAGACGTGGAAGGAGTGAGAGTAGGAAGGGTCCCAGAGGCCAATTCTACTTCAAGCCATATTTAGTTTTCATCAGCGGCCCTGGCAGACATGCTGGCTCTCAGTACATTGTGTTTCTGTGGAAATAGACGAAGAAACACAGCAACAAATAACTTCACTGTGAGACATAAAGTGATGGTGTTATATTGCGTATTTTAATTAAAGTGTCTAAAGATTCACATGTAGCTACTTAAATTTTGCAGTATTAATATTCATTTTTGGAAACCAGCTATATGTACTAACAGTATGAGGTGAATTTTATTGCAGTCATTTGTGGGTTTAACCTGCTCAGCTTTGAATGTAATAAAAAAAAAAAAATCTAGTCTCCATATGTAATCTTGTTTCATTAACTGGCAGGATATGGAATATGCCATCAGGCATCTGCGGAAACACGGAGGACCACAACTATGTCATTGAAAAATCTAGTCAAGTAAAGTCGTGGAAGGTACTAGTGAATGATGAAGAGAGGTAAATTAAAATGAGAAATGTCAAATAAGGATTTTGCCTCCAGATATTCTTGAAATTTCCTTTCATGTGTGTTTTTTAGCTTCATTCTCCTGGCACAGCTTCAGAAAGTTTCATATTAAACAAGCTTGATGATGTTCTTCAGTCTAGTTTTAAATTCCACCATTAAAAAATAAATAGTATAACTTTAAGCTATTAAAAGTCAGGTCCAGTGTTAATATGTAATATCTCCATAATAATACCCATATCTTATTAGCTGCACCTATTTGGAGAAATGTACAATTACACCCAAGACATCCACTGAAAAGCAGTTCAAGGCGAAAACATCTGTAGTGAAAGAAAATGATTCTCCTCGATGGCGAAGAGCTTTCATTTAGTTTCATTTATCATTTTTTGAGCAATTCAGTATTTCATTAGTTTTTCACTACATTTTCATACAATGTGAAGTATTTAATTTTCGATATTCATTGTCCGTATTCATGTGCTTTTGTGGCGTTAAAGTTAATATCTTTGAGCCACTTTAACCAATGTAACCCTGCTCTTTATATCAAAAGATTTTTTATGGATTAATATATTTGACTTCCCTTTTTCTTACAGCTTAATCGAATCCTTAAATAAAATGTCTGATTGGCTCTGAACAGCTCGGCTCGTTTTCTCAGCTGGAGTTTTCCTGCGGGAAACGGGAGATTGCTGAACTTCAGTTTGCTTACCTCTTGATATTAAACAATAAAGGGAAACACCATTGCCTGTAGAAGTGCAGTGTTTATTAAAGGGGAATAAAGGCATATGGGCCTCAGAACGGTGAATGTTGCTTTATTTCTGTCCTTACTCCTCCCATTTTAGTTTTTACCTTCTTTCTCTTCATAGTGATCTTTTTTTATGTTGGATTTCTGGTAATATGTTAAGGTAGTGACATTTTCTCTTGCTGAAACGACATGCTTTAATTAGCGACTTGTGTGCTGAGCTGCATAACTGAAATCTATTCATTACGTGAATATTTATATCTCTGTTGACCACAGAAAAGATTCAAGCTGGCAGACACTAAATAAAGACATAGGGGGAAAAGTGTATTGAGAGCAGAGAGGACTCTAAACAGGTGATCTTAGAAACTGTGGGAGGTTCATAACTATCACTCTTCCACAGCTTTGACATTTCTAATTATGCATTTCGTATTCCTGCGCTGTTGTTCTTACTTCCACCCCTCTCCCACTCTTGACTTCTTTTCCCTCTCAGATTGTAATATTTTAGATGTTTGCAATGTACTAAATGAATTTGAATCGTCACAAATGGCAGTCTATAAAAATATTAGCAGATACAAAGACTTCATAATTTTTCAGAATTGTTTATCTAATCATTCAATCTCTTCAGTGTCCTCTTCCTGATCTTGTTGTTCCCTTTCTTCATCTCTTTCCTGTTTGTCTCATGATGACTGTATTGTGATCATGATAGCAGTGACGATGCTTGACCAAGCACATCAATCTAACACAGGGCTGTAATTGTGTAATTGTGGTCTAATCTTTCCACTCTGACATGTATTTACATGTATTTAGAGCTCTTTGTAAGCGTTTTCCAAATATAAACTGTTCATGCTCATGTAATTGGGTATTACATTAGATACATAATCCTTACGAAATCATTCTAATATGCTGATTTAAACTATTATTTATTATTATTATTATTATTATTATACATGTTGAATAGATTTTTTTTATTGTAACAATGTGCAAGTCTTTACAGTCTTGTAATCGTTCTATTATTAGTTTAATACATCCTTGCTGAATAATAAAATAAATTTCTTAAAGAAATACTGACCCAAAAGTGTGTGTGTGCGCGCGCGCGTGTGCGTGTGTGTTCTTATGGTCATGTGCTCCTGATAAAACTGGAGTCCTCGTATGTGCACTATTTTAAACATTTATCAAAAGTGTTATTCATTGTGTAAAATGTTTAATTGAGAGGGGAAATATGGCATCTTGAAACTCCTTAAATGAGGATATGATCTTTTAACTCTAGTTGATGTCTCAGTTAAGCTTAATTCAACCTTCCTGACACCGTGTCCCTTGATAATGTCTGAAAAAATCTTAAAATCACCCCAATGAAGGAGGTAAAATCATTCAGGATATGAAATAATCATATTCTCCTTAAAATTAAAACTTTAACTCCCTAAATGAGCTGTGAAGTGGACTCAGCAGATAAGGGCAGACATTTTAATCGGATTTTGACTTGGCTATACTGAGAGCAGTACACATAGTGAATCATAGTGTCATAAGATTATTATCTTGAGGTATTATATGATCTCTGTCTTTATCTGATAGGCCTCATCAGTGTCAGGAGTGGAAATGTAAATGAAGGAGGGATGATAAATGGATAAGTATAAAATCTTTGCTCTGTCCTTTGACTGCTCTGACAGTCAGTGTTCCTCTGTCTTGTGCCACAGCCACTCCATTAGAGGAAATGAAAGCCCTTAGCTGGACTGAGCCACAATTACAGGCACAATTACTTCCTCTACACATCGCCCCAGATCCCTATGCCTGATTATCAAATTAGAGCTATTAATAAGCTTCCCGCTGTGTGCGTGTGAATACACATTCACTGCCACGAATACACATTAGCCTGTCTGTCTGTCAGTCGGTCGGTCGAAAGATTTAGTACAATTTATTGAACTGCATCGTCTCTACTAGTCTAATCTCCCAATCAGTGTTTTATTCATGAAAAATAGTAAATAAAACGGCTTGTTGAATGCCTTGTCATGTGACGTTACATTTACCTCAGGAAAGTCATTATCCATAATGCTAAAATGGTGAATATATTGTTATATATTGCAATATCATGCATTCATTATATTTTACTTAACATGTTATTGTTTCATTTGATGTAGCCACCTGATTGAATAAACCTCCTAATTATGTTTAAAAAAAAAAGCTATTGTGCTAAACTCAAATGCACAAAATGACTGAATCAAAATGGCTAAATTTGGAGCAGGTAGCAGTCAGAAAAAGTGATCTCTTTACTTTCTGTCTTTCTTTCTCATTCTTATTGAATCACAATGTGTTGTAAACATACTAAATGTGTATCTCTTCAATTAAAAATGGAAGGGTAAGCCTAAATGAATTTACCTCAGAGAAAATTGGAATGGACATGGCAGAGGAGGTTGAGGCCAAAACTGCTGAATTAAATGTGATATTAGTCAATGTGCTGGCTCGATTCAGGCCTCAATGCTGAGAGAACTATCGTATCCCTAAATCAGAGTCTGTATATTGAAAGTGTCGCCTAATTGAAAGTGATTTAGGGCTCTGCATTGGCTGGCAGTGCATATATAAATTCACCCATGACAGCCACTCGAAAGTCTCCCGTATCAACATTATGAGGCATTTGCATGGCAGAGCCTTGGAGATTATGCAGCATGCAAATGATGAAGCTCGCTGGATGAGGTGATTTCGCACCTGTCCTCGCCCTCACACCCCAGGGGATAGGAGCTCCGCCTTTGTTCGCATATTCATTTTTCCACCCTTGTTTTGCACGTCCCTGGTTTTATATGCTCGCCTGCTTGGGCATCTAAAGGCATCAGTGCTCACAGGCTCCTGAGACACAAAAAGCCATTTTTCATTTAAGACGCGTGGCAGCCCAGCACTTGGCCCAACCCCCATTGTACCTTTTAATAATGCTCTCTTGGATATTTCAAGTTTTTTTTTTTTTTCATATTTGAGTGGTTTTGTAGAAGATACTGTAACAATGGCTGAATAGATCGACCATGGAATAATTCTATAAAGTAGCATCTTTATTTTGCGATATTGGCATACATTTTTTAACTATGGAAACTATATTGAAAATTAAGCATTTCCTGTTACTTTCTATTTTACAGTACATACAGTATACCATAATGTGTTTAGATGGTTTTGTGCACTTATAGTAAAATCACACACAAAAAAACAAGTTTTGCTTTTTTATTTGAAACCTAACAAAACTTTTTGTGGAAAATGTTATCTTTACATTTGTGCATTTACCAAGAGCTTTCATCCAAAGCCACATACAATGCATTCAATATACATTTCATGAGTCCATGTTCATGAAATATAGCTTGTGCTATATTTCTTTAAAAGAAATGCCACTTGGTTTGATTTTGTTACATAATGCAGAGATATTAAGTGTCCTATACTGTTTGTGGCTGCTATTTATTATATTTATTATATATTATATACACCTTATATTATATGCAAATTATATTATATATACATTATATATGCTACACCCTCAAAAGGTACAAATTTGTACCTTATTTACCCCTAAAGGGTGGATTCTGGTACATATTAGTACCTGAAGTGTACATATTTGCAGCTGGGTAGATTACTTAGAAATTGTAGTCTGTTACTGATTCCAAAGTACATGACAAAAATTGTAGTTGATAACGTAATCAATTTCATTACACATTTATGTAATATAATCACACTACTTTTTGATCCCTTTTAGATTACTTTTAACCTAACTCATTTATCACATTGATTTGAATAGGATAATCTTGTACCATATTGATAAAAATACAAAGAGTAAGAAATATATTCCATTAGTTGTAATTAACAACATGAAGTGCATTAAACATTACATTACGTCAAGGTTTCCTAAACTGGGGTTCATAAAGGAGCTGCAGGGGGTTCGTGATTTTAATGAAAAGCTAATTAATAAAATCATAAAACTGTAAAATTCAAATCAAAATAAAACACTTACTAAAAAAAGAAATATTTTATGTTTACCTGCATGTCGTGACCATTAACCAATGTCAACGAACAGTGAACATGCAAATACTTAATTATTAAAATATTTGTTTTAAAATCCGTGGTATCAGTGGTAATATATTAAATATATTAGGTGAAAGATGTTCAGATGACAAAAAAAGTTTGGGAATGTCTGCATTACATGTGAATAAAAAAATAACATTATTTTAATGTGTTTGAAAGACAAAAGCCTTCCAAAGACATTGTAATTCATTGTTAAATAAACTACAGAGTCAAAATTCAAATAAAAATTAATGTGTTCATCAGTAGTTGACGCAATGTTAAACACTTCTTAAACCTGAAATGATTTATGTAAATCTAGTGGTCAAAAGCTGTGTAGCCACCTGACTATTGACTGGTGTATGTGTGAATGTCCACAAACCTGGAAGACTTTCTGAGTGTATAAGCATAGGCTATATTAGAAAGGAACATTTTTAAAAGGTGAAAAAGAAGAATTAGGGAGAACCAATAAATTATGAACAATTAATTTGCTATAGTATTTTGAAATGTAATTTTATCTAATTACAAGTACTTCATTTTTGGAATCTGATTACGTGAACCAATTACATGTAATCGGTTACTACCCAGCTCTGCATGTTTGTAACTACTGCCCCAGTGACCGCTTTTTTTTTCTGAGAGTGTATATATTATATGAATTTAGCAACCTCTATCACAGATGCTTTGGTTAATCTCTCCCCCCCCCCCTTTGTTTTGCATAGAACATAATTTTGTATAATGCTCTATCAGCTTTTATGCTCTTATGTGTCATGAACTTTGGCTGTGGGCTCAGAGAGTGACCGTTTTCCTTGCCTGACACCTGTGTGTTTGTCTACAAGTGGCAGCGCTTCATTCACGGTGCATTAGTATGTTGCTAATCTATCTACTGCTGAAACAAGTGGATTAAGACTTATCCAGACAGGCAATAGCATCTGATGGATGACGCTCTTCACTCGGCCCTGACAAGGGTTTCCCTCATCGCAACAGAAAATAGAATCAGAAACGGCTCTCTTACTGTAATGACATTTTTCTCTCTCTGTAATAGGATTTTCAGCACAGTCCACAGCTATATTTCTGTACAACAGCAGAGGCAGGAAATGCTCTTGTTTGCGTGTTTGCAAGCATTACTGATGTTGGTAGTGGCTCTTACCTTTGTGAGTTCAAAATTCACCTGTCTAGACCTGAATATACTGTTTTGTTAACATTGGAGCATTTAATGGAGAACATAACTTATTGGGATTTTACATTAACTTCAGGATAAAAAGATGAAGAAATGCACAACTATATACACACGACTGTTCAAAGGTTTGGAGTCAGTAAGATTTTTTCATATTTTCGAAAGAAGTCTCTTATGCTCACCATGGCTGCATTTATTTGATAAAAAAATGCAGTAAAACAGTATTATTGTGAAATACAAAATACCTGTTTTCAATTTGAAATTATATTTTAAAATGTTATTTATTCCTGTGTTGTCAAAACTGAATTTTCAGCATCATTACTCCATTCTTCAGTGTCACATGATCCTTCAGAAATCATTCTAATATGCTGATTTGCTGCTCAAAAAACATTTCTTATCATTATCAATAATTGTGCTACTTAATATTTTTGTGGAAGCCTTAGCACATTTTTTTCAGGATTCTCTGATGAACAGAAAGTTGAATAGCTGTTATTTGAAGTAGAAATTTGTAACATTATAAATGTCTTTACTGTCACTTTTGATCAATTGAATGATCAAATAATAAATAAACTATTAATATTTATTCACTTTTGATCAATTGAATGCATCCTTACTGAATAAAAGTATTAATTTCAAAAATATTTTGTGCATAATAAATAAACTATTAATATTTATTAATATTAAATAATTTAACAAAATACTTAAAAACCTGATATTCCCTTCTAAAATTAATAATTCAGAAATAATATCACCAGTACTATCTGATCACATCATATTGAATCAGCACTTTCATAGACGTTCATTGCTTGTTTTGACTAAAGGACTAGCTATAAGAAGCTATAGACAGATGCTTGTTTTTCCGCTTCTTTATAAGCAACGCTAATGGAGCTCAAAGTGTTCTTTAAGAGTAGATTCGCTGGTTATGCTTCAGGGTCATTACGACCCAGGCCTGCTGTGTGTTTGATTAAACGGCTTGAGTTCACACAGAAACAACAGGATGCTAATCGGAGGAAAGAGATGGGAGATCGTCCTCCATTTCCCCTCAGCACCAGGACTTTGATGATGGGAGGAGGGAGCTAAACATGGAGAGGATAGGAAAAGAGATGAATAACAGGGCAAGAGTGATGGCTTTGATTGATTAAGCCTCCTACTCTCATCAGGCTCCTCACATGGGTGAGTGCTTGTCCTGATCAGACGTGAGTACCTCAGGGAGTTCTGACAGAGCAGGCTGGATGGAAAAGGATGAATATTAATGCTTGCCTAACACCCAGTTTACTCCCAAATGGGCCATGTGTTTGTTCGGGCCAAACAGGAGTGTTGACAAGACAGGAAATATGTACCCCACTAATGCTAATCAAAATTCTGCATGTTGAATGCATTGTGGCAACTTGATTATTTACAATGAGGCAGTGAAATTTATTTTTTTTCTCAAATGCATCTGAATGCGTGCGACCCTTATCAAAATTACAATGTTATAGAGGGAGTGCAGTGATTTATTTTTTTATTTTTTTCAAAGACAGTTTCTTTATAGGTTAGTTATTGCCAAGGAAAAAAGAGGCAGTTCATTTAACACAAAACGGCACAGCAAATACATGTTGTATTGTAAAACATTTGATATTATTTTAGTTTTTTCAGACTCTGCAGTCTATTTCATCTGCCATCCACAGATACGCAGCGTCAGAGATACACGTCACTGGGCTGAGTCTGAGACAAGTCCATGAAGGACTAATCAAATCTGTGAAAACAATAAATACTTCATGTTTGCCCAGGATCCTCAGTTAAAGGATAACCTCATCAAACTCCAAATTAGTGGCAGCCATAACTTTATTGCGGCCATAAATAATTCACTTGGGCCATCTGTAAAAGTGCCTGATTTAATTCCAGTGAATGCAGAGCCAGGCCAGTGAGTCTGTGTGGTGTGGAGGGGGAATCCAAGAGCAGGTTCAGAGACACTCCTCTAGTGGTGAATATTCACTGCATAAAGGCCCTCAGAGGCAGAAAGCATCGTATGATCAGTATAAGAGAGCTGCTGTTGAGTCTTTCATAATTAATATTCTCACTAGCACTTTTGAATTTCTTAAAGACATACTTTGAAATGCTTAGTGTGGTTCAAATAAACAACAATGTAAAGAAAATATAATCTTATATACTCTTAAATGTACACTGCTGTTCAAAAGTTTGGGATGAGTAAGATTGTTAATGTTTTTTAAAGAAGTTTCTTATGCCTATCAAGGCTCCATTTATTTGATCAAAAATACAGTAAAACAGTAATATTGTCATATTACAACTTAAAATAATGGTTTTCTATTTTAATATACTTTTAAATATAATTTATTCCTGTGATGCAAAGCTGAATTTTCAGCAGTCGTACTGTATTTACTTTAGGTCACATTTGGTATTACAAGGAGAAGGTGACTTATGAGGACATTACCCCATGTCCCAATTTTTCAAAATGCTTATAAATCATAGTTTTTTTTGAGAAAGTAAAAATTCAAAGTTTCCTGTAAGGGGTAGGGTTGGGTGTAGGGCAATAGCACATACAGTTTGTACAGTATAAAAACCATTACGCCTATGGAATGTCCCCACAATTCACAAAAACAAACCTGTGTGTGTGTGTGTGTGTGTGTGTGTGTGTGTGTATATTTATTGCAGATTACATTGTATTTATTTTCTATTTATTTTGTTATATGTAACTACATTAAAATTCGCATCAAGTTTAACTTTTTAACAAAACGTAAACTTTCAATAAAACAGCAACAATATATATTTGATATAGTAAGCTTCTTTTCAAACAAGTTTGCACTAATCCTCCCTCACATAACATTTCAGTTCATTTTGATTTGGACGTGACTGCACCAGCTTGACTCATTCACATGGATCTGCAGAGTGTAGAGTAGCATTGACGCGCTAATCTGCCAATCACATCGATCATATTGAGCGTTTGCTTGTATTTCACCATTCTCCATCGCAATTTGTGTCTTTGTGTTAATCGACCACTGCAATAACCATTATGATTCCAGGTACAGTGAGATTCCAACCACAGACACTTGCTAGTCAGTCTAGTTGACTTTTGGCCAAATATCTTGCAATTCAGCAGCATTGTGCCCATAGTGAAAGACAGAATAATCCCACTGCTTAATTTTGTGTCATAAACAATCAGGTTGTGTTAGTCTGTCTTTGAAAGTGCGTGCAGTAACAGCAGGAGATGCTAAAGCGGGTCTGTTGTTAGGCAGAACGGGGCTCCAGGGAGTGGCAGATCTGTTATTACACCTGAAGCCCTGCAGCTCCAATTATTTGCCTCCCTTCTCTGCCCTTACTCGCACTTTTCCAGCTCAAACGGCATGAGTGACGGGCCAATATAACCTGGCTTGGAATGAGATCAGTCCTCTGTCAGCAGACACTGAACTCTCATTCTGGACACACAGCAGGTGCTCAGCCCAGATGAGACGCGCTGAGAGAGAAAGAGTCTGGATTGGACGTTATGGGAGATTATTCATTTCTTCTTCTGTCTTGTGTTTAAATTGTACTCTATCAAGAAACCGATGAAGAGAGAAGAGTAGACATGCAAAGAAAACAAATTAAATCATCAGTTTTTGGACAGGGACATGATTTTTTTCAGCATCAAGATTTTTGGTTAAAATTTATGTATTGGTATATGAGAAAGTATGTTTTAGATGCTATAATTGCCAGCCATTTTTTTAAACACAGTTTATCACCACGATTAATCAACTGTTTGATTTCACAAGCTCATTTCACAGTGTGATAGTATTTAAAAATATGTTATATTTATGTTTTTCTCAGTAAAAACATGATATAAAAAATATCAGAACTCCTTGTTCTGGAGGTGGAATGGAACGGTTGAATACATTTTTACATGGTTTGATGCATTAATTACTCCATTTCTTATAGGTAATCTTCAATTTGGGAATTACTTGGGGGGGAAAAAAAAAACACATTTTTGGATTATAATACTATTAGATGTGATTTTCATTTGAAGCCATGAATAAATGTGAGATTATAGTGTGGTAGCGGTCTTTATACACGCGCACACACACACACTCATCAGCGCAGAACTCAGTGACTTAATTAGCAAAACCTCATTGGCATAATTAGTGATTAAAAAGCACAGCCTCCCACACACTTTACAGTGTTTTGTTTAGAGCTGTGAGTTTTGCATGCATTAACTTACTTAACTGTCCCTGAGTGAGGTGATTACAAGATGAGCAGAGCAAAATGAAAGAGGTCAAATTAGGCTGCTGAAAAAGAGAAAGTATGTTTTAGATGCTATAATTGCCAGCCATTTTTTTAAACACAGTTTATCACCACGATTAATCAACTGTTTGATTTCACAAGCTCATTTCACAGTGTGACATGATTTTTGTTAAAGTAAAAATATCGGTCATTTAAAAATGTCGGTCATGAATGTGTGCGCACAATCAATAAAATACAATTTGTAAAATTACATTTTTTAAGTATTTTTGGATGGTGTTTAGTAGTCTGTCACACCACATGACATTTTCTACTATTAAAACTAATTTAGCCAACATGTAATTTGCATCTGCACAAATCATTTTTC
>NW_015540871.1:51978-63675 GCF_001515605.1 Sinocyclocheilus anshuiensis | reverse complement strand
AAAAAGAAAAAGAAAAAATAAATAAATAAATAAAAATATATATATATAAAAATAAATAAATATCAATAGTGGTTCAATTTGCAGCAATTCTTACAAAGTGGCTTTTTTTTTTTCACCCAGCATGAATTAGTGTGATGAAGCTAAGATCTTAACCTCCAGCTGAAGATTGTGTTTATTTTGTCTGAACAGTGCAGGGCTGGTGAATTAGAAAATAACTCTGCCCTGGAGCCTGTATGGTGGAGACCTCTTCCCAACAGAATTGGGCCATTAGGCCATAAAGGATAGAGTATAAGGTTAGGGGAGCATAATTCTCTCTTAAATGAATACTATTTGCACAGTTAAACACTCAGAATCCCCCTGCTGCTTCTGTAATGAAGCTGCTTGGTGCAGTCTAATCCACACACACACACACACACACACACATACACATACATACACACACACACACACACACACACACACATCCTGTTAGCTTCATCACCACATTCACCAGTTTAGCCGCCTTGCATCTGTCCATCCAAGAATTGTTTTTTTTTTTATATCAACTTTATTATTTACAAATATTTTTTTCTGTAATCTTTCACAGAAGAACAGATAGATAGATAGGTACATAGATAGATAGATAGATAGATAGGTACATAGATAGATAGATAGAAACTGTCATTAAATTTGTCATGTGTATATGCATTCACTGTGAATCAAAGGCCACGGTCCGACCTGCTGCAAATGCCATGGTGACGGATAGCAGGGTACTGTCTCTGCAGTAAGTTAAAACTGTATGCCATTAGCATGATGATGGTCAGCTCTACAGGGAATACTGTCTCCTAGTTAAGCTGAATGAACGTTTTGTTTTGGCACAGGCCATGTTAAGGAAACCTCTCTCCAGTCGTTTTACAACTACAGATTGAAATGTATGTTTTGTTTTGAAAATAAGAAAAAGGAATAAGAAAAAAAAAGAAATGTTGCCTTGGCAACTAAATGAAATCAAATAAGTTTACTATCTGAAATTACTAAAACTAAAAGTTAAATAATAAATTAAAGCTAAATGTATTATTTAATCATTTTTATTATTTATTAATAATTTACTAAAACCTACACTAAACACTAAAATAAAAAAGATAATAAAATTCAAAATATTAATAAATACTATAATAGTATAGCATATGAATAATACTAAAACAACAAAAAACTTTTTTTAATACTTTTTAAAATGAACAAATCAAAATAATAGTACAGTACTTATTTTTAGATATTTAATTCATTCCTTTTTCAGACATGTTGAGTTTGTGCACTATGCTTCATCTCCTAAAAATATTTTTCATTTACAGTGGGTACGGAAAGTATTAGAGTGAAAAATTTAAGGGGGTCTGAATACTTTCCGTACCCACTGTATTTATTTATTTATTTTTGTATTCCTCTGCAAATTTACCACACACATAACACTAAATGTGCCTCTTAGCCAACAGTTGTTTAGATCTAAAAATAATCTGCACCAGGCTTTTCTGAGCCCTTGCCAATGACCCACTTACTATAAAGCGAGAAAGAGAGTGAGAGATAGGGAGCTAATTAAGCAGAATAAACATGAATTGTGGCGCTGGGACTGAACACAAGTGAGATATACAGATGACACGTCTGTTTTAGCAGCTGCTTTAACATCACAGGGAAATGGACGATCTGGAGGATAAACATCTCATTTTTTTCATCAACATCTCACATCATATTTCTCTGAGGAGGTGCTCGATGAAATATACAGAGAGTTTAAACAACTGAAAACACACACACACACACACACACACACACACACACACACACAGAAAAAACATTACAATAATCCACAAGTAACCCACACAACTCAAGTCCATCAGTTAATGTCTTGTGAAGTGAACAGCTGTGTGTTTGTAATAAACACATCCATCATTAAGATGTTTTTCACATCAAACTGAGAGAATCAGGAAAGAAATATGCTCAGATCAAGCACTGTTAACAAGTGTAAACAGTTCTAAACAAATATATACAGTATGTGGACTTTGTGAGAGGACAACAGGGGGTGGACTTTTTCCACTGGAGGAAACATTATTATGGATTAGGGACCATTTTGGCCAGAAGCAATGGTTTGAATTTAAAAACATCTTAATGATGAATTTGTTTTTTATAATCATGCAGCTTTTCACTTCACTAGATGTTAATGGATGGACTAGAGTTGTGTGGATAACTTAATTGTGATGTTTTTATCCTGACGGCACCGATTCACTGCAGAGGAACCATTCACAAGGAAGCTATTTTTATTTTTATGTTTTTTGGGGTTAACTATTCCTTTAACCAGCCAAACCTTGTTCCCTTGTATTTCTCCAGTCTGTAAAACATTACACTTGGTGAATCATCTGGTGTTGTAGATGCTAGACTGACCAGGTCAGTGTTGAGGATCACATCGGGCAGCGTCAGTTTACAAGACTGTAAGCTCCATTTTTCATCCGGGTGCTCTGCCAAACCCCAGGAGCTGCAGAACTGTGACACTCACCTACATGCGCCGCACACACATCCAATAGACTTCACTTCATTAAGTGACCCATCACTGTGCTGCAGTGGTCAGCAGCTCGCCAGCGTCTGCGGTGACTTTATTGTTCCCTGTGGAGGAGTGGATCAGATGCGGTGTGTCTAATGAAGCGGTGCCCTGCAGTGAGCCCGTGTGTCAGCCTGAGATCGGCACTGATGAGCAGCGTGCATGTGTGATAACAGCGGATCGTGCAGGAGCGGCTCCAGGACTTGCGTTAGGGTTTATGCTTGTCAATTACTGGAGAGAGAGAGAAACTGAGATGCAGAAGAAGGAAATAACAACGAAGCATGTGTGTGTGTGTGTGTGTGCATGTTTCATGTGTTTTGTGAAGCTAGCTAGAATCATTCAAGTCAACTCAATTGGCTACAAAGAATAAGAAATGCATTTAACAAATGTTGCATTTTAAATGATTTATTTGTCTATTGTGACATATTTTTAAACCTAATTAAGAATTAAACTTGCATTTAGTACCCTTTTCCTCATAGTTGTAGGCTACACAGCCTGTCAGGGGGTTGTCCGGTGACTCTTTCTGCAAGTTACATTGTTACGCCAGTAGGGGGCGACAAATTACTGTCTTTATTAGTGAGTTGATCAGTAGTTGAATCATTCACTTAATCGATTCCTTCAAACACACTGAATCATTCGGGAACGAATGTGTCAATGAGCGAGTCATTGAATCATTTATGCAATTGATTCGTTCAAAACTGATTCGGTCATTTCATTAATTTGAGTGGTGTTAAATGTTGTATCTTCAACAGCTAAATTCCCCGAAAATGTCCACCTACACAGTCTTGTTCATATTCACAATTAGAAAATCATTGCAATACTGCCAAAAAAGATAATGTATGAGGAACATAAGTGATTACTTTACCTCCCGATCTTTCGTTCATTTGTCATGTGACCGGCGCAAATGAACGAACCATTTACTAGAAGATGCGCGATTTTGATTCTGCTCTGGCTTGGAACTGTTGTCATTTGGCGGAGAAAAAATACACAAAATAACTGGAAAGATTGTTTAAAATGTATGTTATGTAATCATACTGTTTATTGAAAAATATCTCACTTGCAATCGTGTTTTTGGTCTGTGATTATCTGCGGTATTGTGACTACAGCCAAATTACAGTGGTATGGATACTCACAACAACACTCTTGCTCAGTTATTACTAGTCCACCATACATACGGTTTCTGGTGATATGTTTGGCTGAATGTTGTGTTCTTGGTTGAATCGCAGAGTTCTGTGTCCTCTTGTGAACGTTGGTGACTGATTGCTTCAAACGGCTAACATGGGACTGGTAAGCAAGGATAACTGTCTAGCCCCACTAATCAGCTCCAAAGAGACTATAACCTCACATGCAGACAGGCACGTAGCATTGTGCGTGTTATGGAAGGTACATGTCTGTCTGTCTTTCTATCTGTCTGTAATGCTATATGTTGATGTAGTTCTTTGTTGTCAGGTATGAGTCAAGAATATTTAAGCTAGTGCACAGTTTTTGAGTTTGTCACAGTAAGCAGAGACTTGCCCCTGTGAATGATGTGGGTTGCCAAGGAAACAGCCTCATTTTTAGGTAAATTACTCTACTTGGCACTAGACAAAAGTGCAATTAGCTCACCAGTGGCCTGAGCCGAAGCACAATTAAAACCCAGAGGAGATTTGAAGGAGCAAAGAGGATCACGGGTATCTGACAGCTTGCTTGTTCCTAATCTCCTTGTTGCAGGGGGGGTCCCTCTTGTGTAGTTCCCTCTGAACACACGCGGCGAGGAGGCGATGGCTTTAATTATGCGGTTTGATCCAGAATATTCTGCAAAGAACCATTTGGGACTTACCTTTTTAAATAATGACTTTAGAAAGTAAAAATCGCTTGCATTCCTTAGTCCTGGCACTGTATTTTTGCAATTATCTTGTCATCCTCTCTTCCTTTATCTTTAATACTGGTGTTCCTGTGGCTCAGTGGTAGAGCATTGCGTCTACCAGGTCGTGGGTTCAATTCCCAGGGAACACACATACTGGTGAAAAAGTGTATAGCCTGAATGCACTGTAAGTCGTGTCTGCTAAATGCATAAATTAAATTATTAATAAAATTAATATGCCCTTTTCCATGTCCCATCACTGCTTTCGGTTTTCTATTACTTGCAACTTTGATGTATTTACACATTTGTTTGGCTGATCATCATCATCATCATCAAAAAATCATTTTTTCCCCATTAAACAAGATTTTGACCGCAACATTGGCTACTGGAATTGAGGATTATATAGTGTAGTGGTTCAGTGGTGATGCGTTCACGTTATTGCATATTCATAGAGAATTTGAGTGTTTGTAGCATGTAAAGAACAGAAGAGAGAAAGAACAGTAAACCCAAGTGTGACGAAGAGTGATGCTGTAGTATTTAATCACACGGGTGTCAAAAGCAGCAGTAAACAGACGGAGGAATTCATCCTGCATGGAATTGCCATCTCAGCAAGATTGCACTGTTGTAAATTTTTTTTTTGCAGGGTTTTTTTTCATGTGTTTTTTCTCTGTGAAGGAGGTGGAGTGATGACGGCAAAGAGAAAACAAAGCCAGAAAAAGAGACCTGTAAGAAATCTCTGGAGTCCTGATTATAAAGAGCTCACAGACAATCCTGTTACTATTGAAGACACGTCTGCCATTCACATATGCTACAAAACTGCCTTACAATGACAGAAACAGTCTGAGTTCTTCCCATAATACACCTCTAACCGTTTGTAATACAGATCATTTCTTTTTTTAAATTATTATCTGATGTTTTTCAGACCCTACTGTGAAGGAATCAGTTGTTGCTCCAGCTTTTGTGGGGTCTCTGAGACCACAAATATAAGTATTGTACAAAGTCATTTTCATGGAGGACATTTGAATTATATTTGGTCAAATTTTAATTATAAACGGTTCTCATAAAATTCTGTGATTTTTCGAGCAATCAATAAATTGGCAGTGGGTTCTCTTACATTAATAGCTCTCAAATAAACCAAAATATCAAAAACAAAGTATAATTTTAACAGTATCGTTATTTATTCTTATGAATGATTCATTTTTATGTTCAGTTTTACCTTTTCAGTTAGTAGCGGTGATCCATATGTCATTTTAGAATAATGGCGAGTGCCAGTATTTTGGATCATTACCCAAACAGTGTTGTTATTGTTAACTAATGTTTTGTTAAACACTGTACCCAAATAACATTTGATTCAATGTACAGTATATATTGAAGTTGTAGTTTGTTCACCCAATCCTACGGTGGCCGAGAGAGCTCAACGCGCTGTAACTTAAGAAAACACATGCAAATTGAAAAAACACCAGCAAATTAAGAAAACATCTTTTCTTAATTTGCTGGTGTTTTTTCAATTTGCATGTGTTTTCTTAAGTTGCAGTGCGTTGAGCTCTCTCGGCCACCGTACAATCCTGCCCCTTGAGATCTACTTTCCTGAGAGTTAGGAGTTTTCCTGCAAGTTTAAGCTTATATATTTAAATACCTGCTTCAGTTGTTTGGTAAAATTTGATTATGGCTGAATTTAAACTCTGCTGGAAAGTGAATGCAAGATTGGAATGAGTTGGACTATAGTTAGTTTACAGCTGAAGTGTTGCATTCAGATGCCAGTGACATTATACAGCTATTTCATTAAGAGACAAGTACATTTTCCATTTAGAAAATGTTCTTAGCCAAAATGTGGCTCTGTGTGATTAATACTGTCTGCTGGAGAGAAGAAAATGTCTAAGGGTTAGATGAGCAGTGGCTGCTTGGCTAGTGGCATGAATTCTGTAGTTACAAACCTTCTGTAAGGGCTTATCTGTAGTTCAACATGGCTATTGCCCATTTGAGAAACCTTAATGTCTGTTTTCTGACTCTCTTTCAGTGAGTGTTCAGTGAAGAACAACTTAAATTTTGGTCTGTTCCTCACACATCTATCGTATGACTGCCGAAGGATTATAGTGCATGAGTTGTATGGAGCAGTTTTGTAGTGAGCCTATAATGTTTAAGATAGAGTATATAGCATATTTCTTTCCCTACTAAACTGTATATTGGTCCATTTAAACTGCAATGCAGTCTCAAGAAAGTTCTTTCTGTGCTTAAGTTTTCTAGCGGATGTGGGTGTGTGTCTTTGCACCCTGCACACCCTGTTCACACTTGTGTGTACAGTATGTGAGAAAAAGCCTCTACTCATTTGAAAGGCTGAAATAGGTTTGTGTGTCTTTGTGCTAGAGCAGTGAGATCTCATTAACGGAGAGAGTAAGGCAGACTGGTTGAGGCACTCATCCAAACAGTCTCGGAGCAATCATCCTCCCACGACTGCCTGCAGAAGCTCACTGCAAATTAAAACTCTAATGGATATCGATCAGATACCTTCTAATAAACCCACTGCTATCATCCTATCACAGCCTTCTTTCGCCTTTCTCACACATTCAAGTGTTTGTGTGGCTTCCAGACATACAGTGCTGCATTGCCGTTGATGTTTTGGAGAAAAAGAGCAGCAAAAGCAGAAATCTCTGTTGTCAGCTCAAATAACAGCTGTATCGTTTGCTTTCCTGTCCACAGGCTTGATGTCAGTTTGAGTGACTGTTTTGTTTTGTTTTTTATCTTGTCTGCCATTGTATCGACCATTATATGCAGAGTTTTAACAACAATATCGAAAAGAGAGAAAATGCTGGAAGGGAAACAGGTATAAATAGATTTTTCTGTTCTGAACAAAGGTGGAGCGGTTTTATAAAAGGCTGAAAATGTCTAAAGGTCTCCATCTGGTATTCACAATAGGAGCTTCAGTTTGAATGGGGGATTCAGATTTCCTCATTTTTCCATTCAATCAGCCGAGCCACTAATGATTTTTAGAAGTGAGCTGAGTCATGAATTTTCTGTCTTTGTGCATTATTCCTCTGAGAGCTTTGAAGGGCGCTTTGATCAGATAATGATCGGAGAGCCGTTAACCGGGTAAGAGGGCTGCTTTGGGTCAACTTGGTCAGGTAGAAGCCTTGACCTGTGACCTCTGGCTTATAGAAGTTCCCTGAGGAGTCTGGAGTACCAGCCGAGCATAAATCCCACATAAATCAGTGTGTCTAGCCAGAAAGGTTAATAGGCCAGGATGCTTTGACCTGTTCTGTCCCATCAGGACACGCAGATGACATGCAGCTCTGTGGACCGAATGGTCATTATTGAGAGATTAGAAGAGATTCTAATGAAGGTGAAGGTCAGTGAACTAAAGGGAAGTTGTGATGTAATTCCAAGTTCAGGAAAAAGAAGCAGACAGACAGGGGAGAAGTTTACAGTCCCCTGCAACATGAGTAAGTATGTCCATTCACCGCTGTCACTAACTTCATACAGGCTTTCATGATGCTGTCTGTCTGAGATGCATTAGAATCAATGACGAATAGGTGTGGAGGAAAAATGAATTTACCGTATGATATTGTATCAATATTATCAGAGCATATTAATTTATATTATATACTGTACAGTACCGTTGAAAAATGTATCCATTATAGCTTTCTCTAGGTATAAGGGTAACAAAGGTTGGCAATATTATTGTATCATGCCCCAGATATTGATATAATATAGTATTGCCAGGTCCCTGCTGATTTTTACTACCTGATGTATTAAAATCTTAGTGGTTCATGTACATGTTAACACAAAGTGAATTTGTTCCTCAGCACAATTCTGAGTTGGAGAATAAAATTGTTTAGCAAGACCAATATGAACAATCAGATTTAGTGTTGCCATCAATCCAAACCTCATAAAAACTGCCATGTATTGAGATGGAGATTTCTAATCGGCTCTGCCCATATGTTATAAATGAAAGCTATGGGGATGATTACTGGGGTAAATGTTCATTGATATTAAATAGAAACCTTAATGGGGTTATTTTTCAGCCGTATGGGGATTGAAATCTAATGAGATATTGCAGGCAGCGGCACAGGCAGACGTGCCAGTCTCTTCAGCTTTAAAGAAGACTCCCTGCCAGGCTGGAATAAGGCTCTTTGATTGGCATCTCTGAAAATATAGCTTCATCGGACTTGATTTGATGGCTGCAAGTTTGTTTATGCATCAGTTGCCAATCAGGGCTTTGATGCTTGATATGCTGCAACCAGAGGGTTGTGTTCCTTACCCTCAGGGGTCCCACTCGAGACTGATAGACAGAGAAATTACAAGTGTTCCCCTTTGCCTCTCCCTCCTTTAGAAGCTCCTTAAAGGGTTACTCCACCCCAAAATGAAGATTTTGTCATTAATCACTTACCCCCATGTCGTTCCGAACCCGTAAAATCTTCGTTCGTCTTCGGAACACAATTTAAGATATTTTGGATAAAAACCGGGAGGCTTGTGACTGTCCCATTGACTGCCAAGTAAATTATACTGTCAAGGCCCAGAAAAGTATGAAAGACATTGTCAAAATAGTCCATTTGCCATCAGTGAAAATAACTTTTCATAGGTAGCCCTGCCCATTGTGAAATGTCATTGGTCCAAAATCCTACTTCATAAAATGTTTTAAATCAAAAAATGTTAATACAATTTTTGTTTTAGGATTAGAACTGCATAAAATGAAGTGAAATTTAAGATATTTTGGATGAAAACCGGGAGGCTTGTGACTGTCCCATTGACTGCCAAGTAAATTATACTGTCAAGGCCCAGAAAAGTATGAAAGACATTGTCAAAATAGTCCATTTGCCATCAGTGAAAATAACTTTTCATAGGTAGCCCTGCCCATTGTGAAATGTCATTGGTCCAAAATCCTACTTCATAAAATGTTTTAAATCAAAAAATGTTAATACAATTTTTGTTTTAGGATTAGAACTGCATAAAATGAAGTGACTTTACATTTCTATTGAAATGCACCTGTTTTTACTGTGCATTTTGTCATGAAATACTCAAATTTCATGTCATGTAATTCATTCAGTCCAAAGATGTAGTCAGGTTACACCTGAGATATGCTCACAGCTTCTCAGTGGTCTTGCCTCTGTAGCAAACTGCTTTTGGTTCAGTGTATCTCCTGGAGGCCTGTCGCTGCATTATGTTAATTGGATTATGTGTGCAGAAATTAGGCATATCATTTGCAAGTGAAGATTAAAAGATATTATGTCTAAATGAAGCAAGGACTGCCCCATTAGCACTAATCAAGGTCTTTTCTATGCCTTATATCAGTTATGTCAGCTGCTCCACTCTTCAGCCATGGCTTATGTACGAAACCCCAATGTTTTCCATGCCAAATACTGAACTATATGGGTTGTAACCAGTATTGGGGAGTAACTAGCTAAAAAAATATTGCTACTTAACTACATTTTCAGTTGTTTAAAATTTGTTTCCCAGAAACGAAATACTTTTTCTAACCAATAGGTATGTGGCATGACACTGTTTTTATAACTCTTTTTTTTTCATGCTCTTTGAAACATTTTCATAACGGCGCTGTTCATTATTATTTTATTTTTTTTAATTATTTTTTTACTTACACAGTTCAAATGTTTGGGGTCAGTAAGATTTTTTTATGTTTTTAACAATTTTAACTTCTCTGTTGTAATACATTTTCAAATATAATTTATTCCTGTGATGCGAAGCTGAATTTTCAGCATCATTACTCCCGTCTTTAGTGTCACATGATTCTTCGGAAATCATTCTAATATGCTGATTTGCTGCTCAAGAAAAAATTTTTTTTAATTATTATCAATATTGAAAACAGTTTGTACTGCTTAATATTTTTGTAGAAACTATGCTAAATATTTAAAAATTTTTCTTTGATGAATAGAAGCTTCAGAAGAGTAGCATCTATTTTAAATAAATATCTTTTGTAACATTATAACATTTTTAGTGTCACTTTTGATCAGTTATCTTCATTCTTTGCCAAATAAAGGTATTCAGTTTTTTTTTATGTTTCTGACCCCAAACCTTTCAATGTAGTTTACGTAAATTATATTTTGACTTATTTATATAAATAATTTATTTCCTAATGTATTTCTTTATTTGTAGTAGTTTCACCCTAATTTATATTTATTTTGCAACTTTTGTGCCAAAAAACATGGCTCTCGTTAAATTACATCAGTGGATAGTTGTATATTTAAAACAAAAACATTGCCCCTTTGTCTTCTATGTAGTTAGCATCTTTTTCATTTTTATTGGGAGCATGTAACTACTTTTTCAAATTTTAGTAGCTTGTAGTTTAAAAACAAACAAACAAATGTAACAGGAGGCACAATTTGCACCTTAGTGGTGACATTTTACCACTGAAAATAAAAATAAACTGAGAATTATGGATTGTGAATTTTCATTGTCAGATTAACCCTTCTCAATACTCTGATGCATGGTTACTGCTGTACTTTAATTGTTACTCAACAAAACATCCTAAGCATCCTGATTTTGATGCTGGTTTTAGTCACCCTGAGGCCTTGGCAGAAATTCTGTGGCCAACTGTGTGCATTAGAGGTATGAAACATTAGCTGCGTGTAGCATTTTTTTATGCCAGGAGGGCATTTTGCATAATAGCAGTCAGCAGTAGGTCATCAGTTGCAGAAATGCCTAGCTGCATATACGTTAAATCACCCCCACTGTTCTGTGTGTGGTGTGATAGAGCTTTAATTACACACTCGCACTGCCTGAGGGGATGGATGTCACTCCTGGTAAATGCACACATGGATGATGCCTGGAGAGGCAGGTGTCACAAGCATAAAAACTCAACCGAAACCGTTTACACACGTATACACAATCACATAAGCTAGGGTTCTCTTCTGTTTTACGTTCTTCACTGCACTGGTGAATGTTTCTTCCACACATCCCTCTCCATTCTCCTTGACCTTTTCTTTTTGCCTTTGGCAAAGCTGCAGTCGGACTGAGCATCACGGCTGCGGCACACTCTCACTATCGTTCCATGATTTATTCACCAGCCTGCCTCTGTCTGCACAGCCCCCCAACCTTGCACATACTCTATAGTGCATGCTGTCCCCAAGGGCCTCACGTACACACAGACGCAAATGGACAAACACCGCGCAACATCTCTCCCCTCCTCCTCTCTCAGCAGCAGAGCATAGATCATGTCACTGCTGCTCTCGGCTTGGGTTGTTTGCATTTTATTAGCTCTGCGCATAGCAAGCGCCACATACACCATATGCAATCACACACAGACACAGACAGACAGAGAGACAGACAGAGAGACAGACAGAGA
>NW_015540871.1:51020-51787 GCF_001515605.1 Sinocyclocheilus anshuiensis | reverse complement strand
AGACAGACAGACAGACAGACAGACAGACAGACAGACAGACAGACAGACAGACAGACAGACAGACAGAGACAGAGACAGGTTGTCTACGCAAACCTCCAAGAGTAAACACATACATATGCGAGGATACACAATTTAACATTCAGAGCAAACATAATCTGATTCATGTTACTGTGTTTGTCTCATTTGTGTAGCTTTAAAAGGATATTGTTGTCATTTTCTCACCTTCATGTCACTCCAAACCTTTAAGACAGAAATTCTGTAATTAGGGCCCGAGCACCGCGGTGCGAGGACCCTCTTGGAATTGCTCCGTTTATTATTCTTCTTCTTCTTCTCCAAAGTGAATCGCTTTTTTGAGGGCCTAAACATTCTCCAAAACTCATGAAACTTTGCACACGCATCAGAACTGGCGAAAATTTACATCTGATATGGGTTTCAGAAGTGGATGTGGCAAAACGGCTCGATAGCACCACCTGTAAAATTACAACGGAGTACACCTCGAGCTACGTTTTACGTACATGTACGAAAATCGGTACACGTGCGTAACACACCATTACCTACAAAAAAGTCTCTTGGTACAAAATCCAAAACCCAACAGGATGCACGTTATTTTGAATTTCCTGTTTCCTGCAGTTTTTGCCATTTCCAGGCATCGTACTTTGACGAACTCCTCCTACAGTTTTAATCGGATCATCTTCAAATTTGGCGAGGGTCATCATAAGGCCTTTGTGACGTTAAATTGCGAAGATCTTGAGTTTTCGTCAAGGGGC
>NW_015540871.1:47801-50962 GCF_001515605.1 Sinocyclocheilus anshuiensis | reverse complement strand
CTTCAACAGGTAAAGCTGTCAGCTGTGTAGACATTAACAATATCGTTAACATTTCTCGTTTATAATCGATACTAATATGGCTTCGTTATCAAGATCTTTAGGGTGCTTTCACACCTGTAGATCGATTTCTTTGTTCTGAAACAGGGATTAAAATTATTACAATGTTGCTTTTTATTCTTGGTGTGGTTCCCTTTCACACGCCAATGTTTCTAACCGGACCAAATTTGTTAATACAAGTCACATGCAAGTAAACTGTTCTTTCATTGGTCAAAGTTCCACGATTTATTTTCCGGGATTCCACTTAGCTGTCATGGCTGTCATCCATCAGGATGGAACGACAACAGCTTCGTGGGCTTATTGTTGTTTTTTTTGTAGCTAATTTCTTCTAAGTCTTCTAACGATTCTAATGGATTCACAAGTTTCAAAATCAATGTTCTAAAGCAGCGGTTCTTCCTTGCGTTCCCCTGCTCTGCACACGCTCTGCATTTCTCTCTCTCTCATTCAGCTCAGCTCCAACAATGAACTGTTACAATTATACACTTATTTTCACATAGCTATGAGAAAACTGAAGTTCCACAGCAGCTGAACTAGGTCTGCAAGGGTAAATAAAGATCTTGTTGTTTGAATAAGTACAGCGTTTTCTTTACGCAAGAAACACTATGTCTATAAAGGCTCATAATTTATGTATTTGAAACGGAGCACCGCGCCCATATAGCTACAACAAACACCAGGGGCAAGTTCAAGCTCAAACCGTTGTGCACCGTTTTGTTTTTTATTTTAAACGAAGCATTAACACATGTTAGACTGCACCCCATAAACACAATCAAGCCTAGAAAAAAACCAGTGAACCACCCCTTTAATTTATCACTTTGAGCAGGAGTCCAGGATTCATCAGGTATTTTTTGTTTAAATGCACCTACTAGGAAGAAAAGCAACAAGACGGCATTATAAAATGAAAAAGTGCGCTTTGATTTTTAATGGTGAAGACGTGCTCACCCACAGACATTCACAGGTTCATTTTGAAGTATTAGCAAAACAACAAAGTTAATGGAACTTATGTAATTACCCATTATACATTGTGATATAGCCTGGTTCGTTGGTCCGTTAGATCGGATTGCTTTCTTACTACAACCGAACCGCTCCAGAGTTCATTTTCCATCGAGCCGAGACCACCTCATTCAGGTGATCTCGGACCGATTGTTTTGGCGCGGATCCGAGCGCGACTGCCATGTTCACATATGCCCAAACGAACCGAGCTAAGAGGGGAAACACGCCAGGTGTGAAAGCACCCTAGTCTATATGCTGTGTTCTGTTAATGAATGAACTTTGTATTATTTGTAGCACACTTGACGCCCATTTATCGCAATAAGCTTTGTGCTTTGTTACCTTTTAATAAACTGTCAGCTTTAAAATTCTGCCAAATTCATAACGAAATTCAAATACCGTTTTGGTGCTCTTTAATGCAACATGAGCGCTTTCGCTTCAGTGCCTCAGTTCAAGCGGCATGTGAAACCATCATATCTTTCTCTTTACCAGGCACGTGCACAGGGTAGGGCTCAACCTGTGCAGAGCACATGCCCTTTTTGCCCTTACCATAAAAATACTATACATATTTATATATTTTGCTATTGTATTGTGGAGTGACATTTTCAAAACCCTTTCTATATTCCTCTGATCTTATATAATGGTAAATACTACAATAACATAGCACAACAACAGTGATCAGCAATAATGATAAGCCTAATACTCACAATAAAAATAATATAGATCATAACACCGTCTCGGAGGCAAGAAGTGGATTATCCTTCACCTGAAATGTTTGTCTTTTCATCCTGAAATGCGAGGCAAATGTTGGATCACAATAATTAGGAACCACAGTTTCCACAAATCCCTTCATTTGATTGGGACGTTCTCTTTTATTCTGGAGGGCAAGGGCAATGAGTGTACCATCGAACGTATTTTGCAGTATTAAACACGTATTTATACCGATTTCATCAGGCTCCGAAAATTCTTCAAAAAGAACACAGAATGGCCTTCTCAGCTGCCATAGTTGCAACTCTTGCGTCATCAGAACAGGGTGTTCAACGCACCACCGTAATGTTGTTGTAACCAAAAAAAACTTTACAGAATCAAATCACTGTGAAATCTTTATATTTTATCATGCATGATGTAATACATTATATATATTACATTGCTAAAAAAATATTTTTCTTCAAACGCAATTTTATTTAACTGTGTGCAAAGCAGAGAAAAATTGAATTGTGTATATACTAAATCACTCATTTTTCTAAAGAAACATTGTCCAACAGCGACACCAGCAGGTAAAGTTACAGTGGGAGTCCGAGTCTCTCTCTCTCTCGCCCATTGAGTTTTAACAGACCAACTAAAGAGTGCAGTGGGGGGGTAACTGAGAATGAATGGGGGAAAATCACACGATATGATTGGATATGACTGGTTATGTTCGGCTGTGATTGGTTCATGCGATAAATCCCGCCTATTGTGTACATGTGCGTTCAGTTCGCGAATCAGTCTGAATTTTTTGTGTTATTTCATTTGTCATTGGGGGGGGGGTGCCCTTTTTCAGTTTCAGCACATGCCCCTCAAAAGGTCTGTGCAGGGCCCTGCTCTTTACTACTATTGTACGAAATTAACATGAATGGACATCAAAAGGTATTTTATAGACCAATTATCGGTTTGTAAACATTCAGGATGCGTGCGCATCATGGTTGCAGAAAACCCAGGAGAGATAGCCTTTACGGCTAGAGAATTTCACGGATACGGTACAAAATAGTTAGGTTTAAAAAGATTATCAATTATATTGATTAGATGTCATTTTCAAAATGTTCTCCGCATATTACAAGAGCTTGTCACGCAGCGATAAGCACTGTTATTCAACGAAATTGACGTTAGAGAGTGGGATAGTCTTACAGATCCGAAACAGGGGTGACGGTTTGTGTGGGCGGAGCCTATCTGGAGGCAGAAAACGACGGTTTTCAAGCGGCAGTCTATGGAGCCATGGAATAAAAGAATAAAAAAAGGTAAATTTGATTTTATATTTCAAAATTATGACTTTATTCTCGCAATTCCGAGATTATATCTCACAATTCTAATAAGGAAAAACAACTCGTCATTCTCTCTTTTCCCCTCGGCTCTTCTGGCTT
>NW_015540871.1:47280-47785 GCF_001515605.1 Sinocyclocheilus anshuiensis | reverse complement strand
TCGAGACGGCAGCAGGACACTCTTTTGGAGGTTCGTCCGTAGCCCTAGGCTCCTCAAATGATCGAGTACCAGATCTCGATGTATCTGTGCCTGATCCTGAGATTGAGCTAGTATTAGCCAATCGTCCAGGTAGTTCAAAATTCGGACGCCCTGGAGCCGCAACGGGGCCAGAGCTGCGTCCATGCATTTTGTAAATGTTCGAGGAGCCAAAGCTAGTCCGAGCGGAAGAACACAATATTGGTATGCTTTGCCCTCGAAAAGTTAAGAATTATCTTCATATATTATTATATCTTATATTAATCATTTGCACACACGAGCATTATCCGGCTCTGCTCCTCCCGACCGCAGACGCAGGTTTACAAGACACTTTTTCCTGTGTTTTTCAGTCAATTTCTTGACTTTTTCCCCCTAATGAACAACACATTTTCGTACACGATAAAAGCTCCTTGTGGTTTCTCGGTTTGGCCAATTTGAGCATCCATAAACAACGCAAAACACAGGAATT
>NW_015540871.1:29035-40748 GCF_001515605.1 Sinocyclocheilus anshuiensis | reverse complement strand
TCGAGACGGCAGCAGGACACTCTTTTGAAGGTTCGTCCGTAGCCCTAGGCTCCTCAAATGATCGAGTACCAGATCTCGATGTATCCGTGCCTGATCCTGAGATTGAGCTAGTATTAGCCAATCGTCCAGGTAGTTCAAAATTCGGACGCCCTGGAGCCGCAACGGGGCCAGAGCTGCGTCCATGCATTTTGTAAATGTTCGAGGAGCCAAAGCTAGTCCGAGCGGAAGAACACAATATTGGTATGCTTTGCCCTCGAAAAGTTAAGAATTATCTTCATATATTATTATATCTTATATTAATCATTTGCACACACGAGCATTATCCGGCTCTGCTCCTCCCGACCGCAGACGCAGGTTTACAAGCCACTTTTTCCTGCGTTTTTCAGTCAATTTCTTGACTCTTCCCCCCCTTATGAACAACACATTTTCGTACACGAAAAAAGCTCCTTGTGGTTTCTCGGTTTGGTCGATTTGAGCATCCATAAACAACGCAAAACACAGGCATTTTGAGTTTTGTTAGTGATTTCTATGGAGAAAAATCACTTCCTGCCCTCCAGCTGCATTTCACGCGTCATCAGAATCACGTGATTGCAAACCACCTATTGGTCTATAAGATACAGTGCAACTTACTGAAATGTCTCATGTAATGTCTCAATGTCTCATTTGGTGTTTCAAACTGCGGAAAACGTGTAAAGCTTGTAAACAATGCCACATAACAAACTGCACTCAATGACCAAGATGCTGACATAGTTATGGTCTGTGATATTGCCACAGATTCTGTGTAATAAACAGTTCTTTGACTCCATACACACATCTTGGAATAGACGTTTAGTTCCCACTTTAAGTGAATCTTAGTTTCCAGGACATCTACAATATGGATTGAAATGATAATGCTGTAGAAATGGCTCCTTAAGTGATTTTTTTTGTCTGGAGCCCTGAAAATGTGATAAGCAGGGCAATGAAATGGGGAAAAAGGCAAGAAAATGCAAAATAATAAAAAAAAAAAAAATAATAAAAAAACTTTTTTTTTTAAATAATAAAAAATGAAAAATTATGTTTGACCAGTCCCTAAGAAAAACACTTTTGTAGTATTTGTTTCATGCATCTGGTTGTAAGAGTTTGCCCGTTTCTGAGCCCAAACAATCCTGTCAGGTCCCATAAAGCTTTGGTTTCTTTATGACATCACCGCCATCAAGTGTGTGACCTTAGCATACAACCTCAAGCCATAATGAATAACCATGCGTCTTACTGGATAAGACAGAAGGCAGTGAGCCAGCAGGATGTTACTTTAATGCTTCTGAGAAATGTGTTTGCTTTTGGTCAGACATTGATTTGGGCTGTAACATTTTTTTGTATTGTAATATCTTGTAAACCTCCTTAATTGAACTGTTGCAGTACCTCTTTTGTAACATCACTGTGTGCTTTAAAACCCCCATAGAGGTCATTATAGGGCACGTTAGAGACCTTGAAAGGTGTAATACTTATCCTCTGTCCAGTGATGAGTGTGATTATTAGGGGTGTAAATCGGATGGTTTATCACGATACGATATCGATTCTCATACCCAGCGATACGATATTTGCGATACCTCAAATTCTACAATACGATTATGATTCGTTTCGATACAGAAGTATATTGATCGATATATCGATATTATAATATTATATACATATTTTAAACAACATCTACATTTTTATTAACTCACAAATGCAACCAAAATTTATAACATAAACATTTATCTGAAATTTTCACATCCTGTTCCACAATTGGGACATTCATAACAAAAAAATAGGCCTACACTTTGTTTGTTTTTTTAAATAATAAAGAAAATAAACATTTGGAAAAACAATTCTGGCTGCTACTATGGGCTCAGTGCTAAAAATCTTTTCTACAGATAACCAAATTACAAGCAATAGCAGAAAATAAATACAAAGACACAAGTTCAATAAACAATGCTTTTCAGGTTTTTCAGCTCAGTCTAAAATCTATTTTCAGGTACGCTACAGAAATGTAATAAATGTAAAATAAGTGCATAGTATTCAATGTATAAATTAAATATAGATTAATCATTTTTTGATGTTACAAAGGTTATTTAGTCAGGAGCAGTGAGCACTTGTATTTTTCTTTGACCGCATTAGATTTATTATTAGTTTGCTTTAGAACGAAAGCACGGATTTAATACACATGCCTTTTCTTTCTCAACCGTTTATATTAGACATATGCCTAACCGACTGCGTTTACTAGGATATTCGCCAAAACGCGCATTTTGAAGTAATTTTGTCTGTATTTATTCATCCATGCACAAAAAAAGCGGAAGAGAGCTCAATTTAGTATTCGCGCAGTGTAAACGCAGCTGTCTGTGTGCGTGCGCTTCAGATGTGTGCGCAGAAAACTTCTCACACAGCGCTCGACTGTTCCGCAAACAACCCCGAGCATCTTTTATGCTCACCTTGTGCTTTCGGGCAGTCCTTATATCAAGTCCGGATACGTGAGTTTAAACGAGAATGCACGCGTTGGCGGTAATGCTTAGACGGACATTATGTAAAAATATGGACAGTGCCAAAATAAAGGTGCCTATTTATACTACAGATATCGATATTTTACGCGTGGCATCGATGCATCGTATCGTCAGACATCGTATCGATGTATCGATCCATATCGATGAATCGTTACACCCCTAGTGATTATAGGGTTTTAGCCTGTCTATTGGGTCTATCCTGTCCTCATCAGGTCATTTAAATCAATAACCCAGGAAGACTCCTTTCAAAGAATTCAGGGGTGGACTGGCCATCTGACATATAGGTTGTTTTCCCGGTGGGCCGATGCACTTCGCGGTTGATACTTTGGCCCATCATGCAGGGACAACGGCGCATTGTCGGCGTTTGTCTTCTGTATTGACAGCGTAAACCCAATTGGAATGCACCATAATTGGAATGATGAAGTATCTTGCTCTGCATATATAAATATTGCTTCACCCCTGGAAATATGATAAAATATTACGTAGTCTGTAAACGGGACATTAACAGAGGCCAGAGACTGGACACGATAAAGACAGACGCAAAGAGGAGAGAACAGACACGTCAGCAGAGAACAGCCAGAGTATGCTCACTGTTCATGATGCTCGAAATATTGGAAGAAAATTCTAAACACTAAATTTGGGGTGGAGGTTTATAAGAATGTATCTCTGAAGGGAGCTGACTGTCTTCAGAAAAGTTTCAATGGCATTTTCTTTTCATCCTACCTCGATACATCACATATTAAAGTAGTATTAATAAGCGCAACACTACTTTTTGTTTACAGCGGTAACCAAGAAAACACTATATTGCAGCTGTAAGGGCCACCTACAGTGGCAGAGAGTGAATTTGCATTTTTTGCATAATTTCTCAAAGCTAAAGTCAGACATTCTATTTGCTTTAAATCTTGTCATTGTACAATCTAATTTAAATAAAAATAACTGCTCACGCTACAGGTATGTTGCATCTTTGTTTGGACTGTGATTAAAATGCAATGGTTGCCTCTAATTTCAAAAGGTACAAATGTGTGTTTGTGTGTGTATTTTGAATGACCGTGTATATATATGGGTGCTGTCCGACTGGACCGAGTCTAACTGTTGTGGTGGGCCATTTGAACCAAAAAATGCCAGGGCTGTTTTTTTGTCGCAGTCCAGCCCTAAAAGAATTTCACTGACTTTTATGGTTTTATTAATCGAATACACATTAAAAGACCAAAGTTGGTTACAGAAATCTGTCATACACTACAATTCATAAATATTAATGGAATGTCCATAACATGACCATTAGACAGTGACTGATGACCATAGCTTGGCTTTAACAGCCTCACGCCCTGAAGGATCAGTAGATGTTGTTTTGCGGTCTGTTGGTTTTTGAGTGGATGCTCCTGATAATGGTTGAGATGATTGAGGTGCTTGAGGTTAGACCTGGTTTTATGAAGACATCTAGCTAAGTAGATGGCCTGGACATTTTCGAAGCTCACAGCCAATAATGAGCTTCTCTAAATTCACCAGCCTCTGTGGTGAATCATCTCATCAGATTGCGCTCCAGGGCAGAGCGGCTGTGTTACCGCACTTGTGGAAGTTGGGCAGGATGTGTGATGGCATGATTTGATTGCAGTGCTGGTGTGATGTTAACTGCCTGACCCACTCTTTTTAAGTCCCACTGATGTAGTTTGCGATGTTTCCTGTAGTCTACACTCATCTCCTTGATGTTCAGAAAGAGAGGCAACATGCTGTAGGTTTTTCAATTTCCTCCCTGTCTGTCTAATGTCTATAAATTTGTGTCAGTAGTGTCTTTAAAAAAATCATGTTAGCAAATGCAAGACCATCAAAAGAACTAGATTTCTAAAGAAAATGTGACAAAAGAAGATATTCTGAAGAATGTTGGTAACCAAACGTTTGTTGGTTGCCATTGACTTCCATAGTATGGGGAAAAAAATAATTATGGAAATCAGTAGTTACCAGCAACATTTTTTTTAATCAATTATACCTTTTTTGTAATTATACCTGACAATTAAAAGCTTCAACAATCTAACCTGATCCTGAATTCTTTGCCACACACTTGTCCCGGCATTTCTTGTTAGTAATGCAGCGATCTTGATTTTTTTGTGGCCAATTCCAATTGCTGATGTTTTACAAAAAAAATAGGCTGATTCCGATAGCCGATTTAAAAAATATATATTTATTTGTATTTTTTTTTAATCAATCAAGAGATGAGAAAGAATGAAAATATGAGTACATGAACAAGATGTTCATTTTCTCTATTACAGACTAAACTCTTTGTTGCCATTTAAAATTAGAGGCAACAACTGCATTTTAATCATGATCCAAACAAGGATGCTTCATACATGAGCAGTTTCTGATTAGTTTGTGTAATTTCAAAATCTGAATCAAAAACTGAATGGTCTGACTTTAGCTTTGTGGAATTATGCTACATAAAACATCTGCACGAAACAAAAGCAGCAGACGGGCTGAATGAAAATGCAAATTCACTTTTTGACAGCAGGTTATGGAACGGCAGTGATACAGCATTTCCTTGGTTACCCCTGTAAACAAAGCAGCGCTGCGCTTACACAACTTTATGCATAATTCAGAGACAAGATGAAAAGAAAATGCCATCTAAAATTTTCTTAAGACAGTAAGAATGTTACTCAGAGATACATTCATATAACCCCCCCACTCTCAGTTCAATATTTAAGATTTTCTTCCTATATTTAGCTCATCGTCAACAGTGATCATGCTCTGCTTGCTACAGAATTTTCTCCTCTTTGCATTCATCTTCAGCGTCTCCAGCCTTTTTAACGGCCGTTTACAGACTTCGTAATATTTCCAATTATTTTTTGGAAAATGATTACAATGCAGTTTGTGCAAATCCAGAACAGAGATCGGCTAAAATAAAACAAAAACCGTTTGGAGCAAAAACCGGCTGGTTCAGAGTTGGCTCCCTGTCACATGACAACGGAGCGCAATGAAAAGGAAGTGACTAACGGCTAAAATTAACCAATCTAAAATCTGTATTAAAGTTAAGAATGTAAAGATGAAGTTTAATTGGTTATGTAACGTTGGATAGAACGTCGTTCACGTCGCTGTATCAGCACACAGCAGGCGCATACTGTGCAGTAATTAGCAAACGTTTTGTAGAGAAATAAAAAACAGGTCGCACCACAACAATTATTTGCACTCGCACAAATGCTCCCAAATATATTTTGAGCTCACACAGATTACATTTCGGGAGCATATGTGACCCAAATGGTCGCAGTTTTGAGTCCTTCAGTGCTAAATGATTGCTACGGTGGTTTCTAGGTAATTGCTTATTGACCATAGTTGAAATTGTCCCACCCCATGACATTCTGGTCCAGGCACGTGCACAGGTAGGGCTCAACCTGTGCAGAGCACATGTTTTATTAAGTATTTATTAACTGTTATTAATAGTGAATAAATCTAAAGCTTTTGAGACTATTATTTTGTGTTATTTCATTTGTCATTAAGGGGGGTGCCCTTTTTCAGTTTCAGCACATGCCCCTCAAAAGGTCTGTGCACGGCCCTGTTCTGGTCTCAGGTCCTTCCTTCATTGATAATTGGTGGTGTTTTTGCCTATTTTCTCCACCACGTTTTTGCACAATTTATCCACCAATATTAATCCATTAAAGTGAAAATTTCTAAAAGCACAAGTTTTATCATTTACAAAATTAATGGCACATCTCCATCATTATCATGTCTGAAGCACAAAGGGTGCAGTCTTACACATGTAGTTCAGGTTAAGGTGTGGTCACATTGGTGACTAGTGATGTGTAGTCCTACGAAGCTGTTATAATCACAGCATGTGAGCAGAGCATAGCGGGGAGCAGATCAGTGAACGTGAGGGTAGCTTATACCAGCGTTGCCCAGTACAGCTATACTACACCATGTTACAGCACAGTTTGCGCTATTGCAAACAGGAACAAATATACTACATAGAAATTTCCTGTCAGCGCGTTATTTGAGTGGACCGAGCATGAGTGGAGCGTTCGCATGGGCCGTGAGCAACTCAACAGAATGCACATTCATAGAGCAGAATATTGAGCGGAGTGTCACACTACGCAGTGACGAGGGCTAGATGGAGAGTAAAACCTGCGCGCTGAACACTGCTGGGTGGTGCAGCATGGCATATATCCTTGGGTTATATTTTCAACCATTTTTCTTTTTAGGCCAAAAACCGAAAATGCAATTTTCAGAGGCAGAGGTCCTTTGATTCATATTGACTGGATTTCACCTGCGAAAATTCTCCAAACAATGGTAAATGTGGCCATATTGTATTACTATTACAAGTTTGTTCAGATCCATTAGCATTAGCAAGCATTACTGATTTAAAAAAAAAAAAAAAAATGAGAGCCTGCTAAACAGTTATCTTCCTTCAAGGAAGTATTTTGCAGAAAGGAAGGATTCTATAAAATGTATTACACGTCTATAAACAGTCCCTACCACCAGCGCAAACACTCTGAGACTTCAGTGTCTTACAGGGAACACGCTGCCAATCTAACGTCTGCCGGTGATACTGATGTTTGCCAAAGCTCAGTGTGTTCAGATATATGACAGTAATGAATGGAGATGCCTATCTCTGTCACTGCAGGCTACAGAAGGCCTGATGAAAGCCTGAGAGGTGGGGTGTTTGCATTAAAACACACAAAGTACACTTCACTGCTCCCCCATCATGCCTTTGAGAATATCAGTCAGGTCGAGCTGAGCGACTCCTCTGACTGGATTTATGATAAACTGAGCCAATGATAGATTTGTTTGAGATGATATACTTGGGTGTTTCCTTCAAAGATTTTGTAACATGCGAAATCACATCTCTAAATGAAGGAGCTGTGATACGTTTTGTAAATGCAAAATGTTTGAATTCTAATACTGATTTTATTACTGAGTTTATTACAGATTTTAATTGACGATATTGATCTATGAAATGATTTTGCCTCTCATTTGGTTTCTGAGTTTTTAAAATATCTAAATATGAATACAACAAATTGTAAACAAAATTTTCAATTTCGTCTGTTATGTAATTAATTATACTATTATATTGTTATTTTTGGGTCCACATGTGCCTACATCTTCAACAGTATATGTCCTGAGTGTTTTAGTATAATTTTAATTCAAAATTGTAATCAACATGCAAGATGCAGAATTATTTATTCAGTTTAGTTAAATTTATATACTCTCAGAAAAAAAAGGTACAAAGCTGTAACCGGGGTGGTAGCCTAAGGTAAAAATGCTAAAAGGTACATCTTTGTAACTTATTTACCCCTAAATAACACCTAAAGTGTACATACTAGTACCTTTTGAAAGTTTTTTATTTTTTTTATTTTTGTGAGAGTATACAATTTTGATGCAAGAAAGCATGTGGTGCATGCACTATCATGCACTGAATGCATGTACATGCAATAATAATTATTGCATGAACTCATTTTTAATGAATAAGGTCAGATTATACACATTTACATTTACATTTAGTCATTTTGCAGACGCTTTTATCCAAAGCGACTTACAATTGGGGGATACATAAAGCGATTCTTCTTAAAGAGGCAAACAGATACAGGAAGTGCTTGTAATACCAAGTTTCTAGACATTGTTCAAATAAGTACAAGCTAGAAAGAGAAGGAATAAATAAAGAGAATTTATTTTATTTATTTATTTTTTTTTTTGTGATGATGATGATGATGATGAAGTCAAGTAGCTTCGAAAGAGATGAGTTTTCAGCTGTTGCTTGAAAATTGTCAGGGATTCAGCATTCCGGATAGGGGTGGGAAGATCGTTCCACCAGCCAGGAACAAATATAACAGAAGATAAATAAATTGGAGACGTTCACTCATCAACTAGCCCAGCATTAACACCATGACCTTAGCTCAGACATGTGCTACATATGTACTGCATTTTGAAGGTTGTAGCTTTCTAGAGAATTTCAGAAGCTTGTTGCAATGGACACATAAGCCTTCACTGTTCTGTGATATCAGATGCTACTAACTAGTACTTGAAGTTGACCAATGACTCTTTTGGGTTGAGGCATTTACATCTTTTTTCGGTTTGGGGAAACAGATGAGAGGAACCTGCTGTTGTTATAAAGCTATATAATCAGCCATTGATGAAGATCTTCACAGTGTGGTTCACCACAGATTGTTGCCTGTAGAGACAGAGAGGCCTAATCGTCTGGTTTTGGTGATGAATGTTAAGGTTTCCACTCCAGACAGCCATTGATGTGCAAAATGTGGGGATGTGCAGTGAAGCCCTCAGCTCCATATCCCCCCTTGGGCAATTAAACGAGTGTGTGTTTGTGAGTGTGTGGTTTTTGGTGCTGCTCTATATTTGTGTAATGTCTCCTTTGAGATCATATCCAGGCAGTAAACATTGTGCTGCCTCCTTCAGAGTCCCAAACAAGTCCCTAGATGGTTTGTAGGAGAGGGCCGGGTATATTGTACATCATCTCTCCTCTCAAGTCTCCCGAGAGGTTAAAGCCTGCATCTCATGTCTGCATTGATCTACGGACTGCACAAGCATGATGATCAATATCTGGATTAGTGGAGGCAGGTGTTTCTTTGTCGGTCTCTTCTTTCAATTCAATTCAATTCAAGTTTATTTGTATAGCGCTTTTCACGATACAAATCGTAGCAAAGCAACTTTACAGCAAATTAAGTTTCTACAATATTTAGTGGTAGCTTATCAGTGGTGACTGTCAGTTAATGTACATATGGCAGAAATGTACGGAAAAATCAATTAAAGACGTAATCAAACAGACGATGAACACTATTAACAGCAATTATTATATGATGCAATCAAACTTATAGCAAAATTTGGTAGTTCTGTGTTGTTTCAGGGTTGGCATCATCTGAGGTCCTCTGAGGGGTTGGCATCATCTCTTCTCAGGTGTTCTGGATCCAGACTGAAGCTTGTGTACATCCCGTGGCAAAAACAGAGAAACAAATAGAGACATAATTAGCGTAGCTGCTGTTCCAACCAAGCAAAATTTATTTGTTTAACCCAAGCTAAAGAATAATAATGTACGTTTGATCAGATACAGTATAACTGCAGTACAAGATTATGAAATGCATTATTTGAATGCTTGGCCAAAGAGATTTAAACAGAGAGAGTGTGTCTGAACCCCGAATGTTATCACTCTATTCCAGAGTTTCGGAGCCAAATGCGAAAAAGCTCTACCTCCTTTAGTGGACTTTGAACTTTTGGTAGTACCTAGGATAGCAGAGTAGAAGGGCCTTATAGGGAAGTAATAATATTTTGTAACTGATACGGAACTTAATAGGTAGCCAGTGCAGAGACTGTAAAATTGGGGTAATATGATCATATTTTCTTGACCTGGTAAGGACTCTAGCCGCTGCATTTTGGACTACCTGTAGCTTGTTTATTGAAGATGCAGGACAACCGCCTAGCAGTACATTACAATTATCCAGTCTAGAGGTCATGAATGCATGAACTAGCTTTTCTGCATCAGAAACAGGTAACCCGTTTCATAGCTTGGCAATGTTTCGAAGATCATCGGCATAACAGTGGAAACTAATCCCGTATTTTTTAATAATATTACCAAGGGGCAACATGTATATCGAAAATAGCAGAGGACCTAGGACAGATCCTTGTGGCACTCCATATTTTACTGGTGATGATTGAGATGACTCCCCATTTAAATGAACAAAGTGGTAGCGATCGGACAGGTACGATCTAAACCATCTTAAAGCCTGCCCTTGAATACCTGTATAGTTTTGTAATCGATCTATGAGTATGTCATGTTCTATAGTGTCGAACGCAGCACTAAGATCAAGTAAAACTAGCAATGAGTGGCTTCTTGGCTTCAGCTTTATCGCCAAAACGCCAATCCAGTCAGAAGCTGCAGAGGAGAGGAATGAACACGTACTGATGTCTTGCTGTGAGACAAGGCAGACAGTCCTTTGCTCTGTCTGTCATTGCTGAGTGCTATATTCACTCATTTGCTCTTGTCTACTGCCAGGAGATTAACATAATCTAGTTCAACACGTCTCTGCTCACAGCCACTACACTTTATCTACATGTCTGTGTTATTTGACGTTCGCTGTTGGCCAGGTTCTGGCCAGGTTAGTGCTGCCCCATAGGCTGTCTATCTCAGCGCTCATTTCTCCAAACCTGACAGCTGCCTCAGCAGGCCTTTTAAGGGCTATTTAATAAGACAAATAGTAATCTCACTTGTATTGACAAAACATTCTTAATTATTAAAAATGAATAAACATAAAAAATGACTAATTCCCTAAAATTATTTTTTATTATTATAATTTTGGATGGTCCATACAATTTTTTTTTGGTCATCCCCTAAAATTATTTTTATTTTATTTTAAATAGTTGTATTTAAATTAAAGCATTTTAGGCATTCCCTTTTTTTATTATTTTATTTTATTTGATCATTTTGGGGCATTCTCCAAAATGAATGATTTTGTTTTGGCATTTTGGGCCTTCTCCAAAATTTTATTTTTTTATTTTATTTTATTTTTGAATTTGTTTTTCATATTTAATCTAACTTGAAGCATTTTAGGCATTCCCAAAATTTTATATTTATTTTTTGTATTAAAGTTTATTTGAATTAAATTGAGCCTTTAATTTTATTTATTTATTTGTTTTGCAAAGAGGGCTTCCAGGTTGCTCGCAGTACTGGTTGCTATCACAATACCTAGCCATGTTTTCCTTTCTGTTAAGCCTCTACTTCTTTCTCTCTCAATTGGAGACTAATGTGCTCTCACCTTCCCAGCCGATGAGTTCAGAGTGCAATCGCACAAGGTGAAAGCCATTAAAGGGGTCATATGATGCAATTTCAATTTTTACTTTCTCTTTGGAGTGTTACAAGCTGTTTGTGCATAGATAAGATCCCTAAAGTTGCAAAGACTAAAGTCTCAAACCCAAAGAGATATTCTTTATAAAAGTTAAGACTTGTGTACACTCTCCTAAAACGCCTCGTTTAAACACGCCCCTACACGTCTACGTCACTGAGTGGGAAGATTTGAATAACACCGCCCAAATGTTCATGCAAAGAAAGAAGGCGTAACTTTTATTCTCGCTGTAGTATTGTTGTTGCTGCCACGGCCATGTCGTGGAGACGCTGCGTGTGTCGTTGTGAAAGCGAAACTACTTTGTTTGGCCTTCCAAAAGAGGACGATATCCGCTTCGTCATGCCTAGAGCTGATCCGTGCTGGTCGCTG
>NW_015540871.1:20774-28420 GCF_001515605.1 Sinocyclocheilus anshuiensis | reverse complement strand
CATAGATAAGATCCCTAAAGTTGCAAAGACTAAAGTCTCAAACCCAAAGAGATATTCTTTATAAAAGTTAAGACTCTTAAACTGTTTCCTGGGAGAGTAAGACTACAATGCGTCTGTGCACAAAGGCTGTTTCTATAAAGTGGGGCAGTTCCAACTTTGCAAAGACAGTCTGGCGTTTCTGACTCCCAGCCTGTAAGTACGTTTTCATGTTTAAAGAATTTGCCACTGATGATTCAAACGCGAGTTTTGAGCAGTGTAGAGTAGCGCTTGTTGTTTGTCGTTTCTCCGATCACAAATGCAGACATGGTTTTGTGTTTACGTGGCGTGATACGCAACGTGTAAACAGACAGTATAAGTCATTATAATCAGTAATTATGTCCCCACTGGATGCAACAAATGCCTCGTTTGTAATGGGTTTTATTGGTGTTGTCTCATCGCGCCGGGACACAGGGCATCACAGTATGGTAAAGGGTGTAACATTTCTGTCACACGCTTGAGGTATTCGGCCAATCACAACGCACTGGATAGCTGGCCAATCAGAGCACACCTTGCTTTTTCAGACCAATCAGCTTTGTAAGAATCGACGCGTTTCAGAAAGGCGGCGCATAGAGGAGAAACAATAATGTACATTATGTGAAAAATAATGTGTTTTTTGAACCTTAAACCACATAAACACATTTCATTACACCAAATACACAACATAATGTTCTTTTTAGCAACGTCATATGACCCCTTTAATACCATATTGAGGTAATAGGTGTTTTTCTGAAGAGGGTGTGAAAATGTGATATGTGAAGTTCAAATTATTTTTCATTTATGACACGAAGTTGCAAACTTCAGATGAGAATATGAAAGGATTTTTAAAGCTCTGAGGTTTGTATCATGCCCTAAAAAAGATTGTTGTGACTTTGCAGCTGTCATTTGTATCAATTTTGAAAATACAAGTAAATACTAGTAACATACAGTTTGATTATTATTTAAAAATATAAAGTTATTGATGTGAAGATTTTTCATCCTCATCTTCATGTTTAAAGGTTCAGGTTTTTCTATATTGAGGAGGTTAAAAGTGCCTCCCCCCGTCACACACGATGCCCATAAGCCTCATTTGCCATCTGATTATCCAGTAGGGAGAGCTGTTCAAGCAGGGTCCCACACAGAGAGAGCCTGAGGTGTGGGAGGGGCAGAGGCGGCCTCATCTCTCCCAGCATATGGCCGGCTAAACGCTCCTCTGACCTAAACTGACCTCAGATTAGAACACAGACTCAAACCTCCAGTCTCCTGACTGCTAATGCAATAATTACCACATTCTCTCTGCACCTAATGCAGGAGATCTATAATTGAATGATAATGTAGAACCTGTCATCATGTACGTAGACATTTTTAAAGGTGGTATTTGCAAAGAAATGCACTTTAATTTTTTTTTGTGTATTTAGCTTTTTTTCTCTCAAAACTGACTGGTTACTATAGATGTGTCTAAAGAAATATTTCTGATTTTAAAAAAGATTCTATCTTATGTATCAGTTCCACTAAATACTTATGAATTGAAAAAATGTATAATTACTATTTGGAAACTATAAATGTGATGGTTTCCAAAAATGGCCTTTGTATTTTACTTTTGTTAGTATTAGTGTTAAGACTATTTATTAATATTTTGAATTAGCTTTTATTCTTTTATTTTCAGTTTCAGATTGAATTTTAGTTTAAGTTTTAGTAATTGTTATGGTCTTTTGTCACTCTTCTTGTTTTTTAAATATTTCTATATAGTTTTTATTTATGTTTTAGTAGTTTTAGCAATTTAACTTCAAATTATTTATTTCAGTTAGTTGCAAAGGCAACATTTCTAATGTTCTTTAAGATATTTTATGTGCTTTTGTCTTTCTAATTGATTTTAGTTTTTTAATATTTATGTTTAGTATTTATTTCAGTTTTAGTAACTTCAGTTAGTTGCCAAGGCGAGATTTCGCATTTTCTAAAGTTTAGTCTTCTAATATGTGTATTTTATTTATTTCACCTTTATTTAAATTACTGGAAATTATTTTTAATAGTTTTAGTTTTAAAATAACTGTGGCCCACATCAACTATCTGAATACAGAAATAGATCATTTTGTCATTGCAAATACAGGTCTTTTACTACAGATATTTAAGAGTAACTTAAATAAACAGTGCTACTGCTGTTATAATTATGTCAACTGTTAAGCAAAAACAAAAAAGAGCATTTCAAACCACTGTTGGTGTATTGAGGTTTGAATTAGTCATGTGTCAGGCTTTGCTACATAGTGCCCTTGCCGATAAAGTGTCCTTGCGGTCACCCTCGCTGTTCCGCATCTTTCGCAGACTAGTTTGGTTATACAGTAATTGGTTAACATAGCGAGTAACAGTTGAGGCATGAAGAAGAGAAAAGAGAGAGAGAAGGAGACAAGCAAATTGAAATGCTTTACAGGGGACTAGTGGCGAAAGAGACTCCTCATTAGCACAGCGCTTTCTTGGAGTTTGAGCTGTCCTTTCTTTCTCTGCCTCTGTGTATAAAACACTCAGAGAGAGGCAGAGGAGGCTGGCCCCGTCCCTCGTCCTCCTCTGTGTTGATGTGCAATTACGAGCTGGAGCGCTCATCAGACACAAAGTACAGAGATGCTCATGCGCTCTGCCTGTCTGCTGCCCATTTTAATAGGACACTTTTCTTTATGCAGCACTCCCCATTCAAATGGAGACATCAAAGATGGAAGGATGAACAAATAGACAGACTTTGCTTTTATGAGAAGAGGATGAAATTAGCTGACATTTTCACATCCGCCAAGTTGATGTGAATTATTTGGCCGGAGTGGTCTAGCTTTAGGAAGAGGGTTCCTGTGAGTACTTGAAGAGAGAGTTCACCCAAAAATTCTTAACTTTGATTATATAAACCCAAATTCTTTAGAATATATTTTTTTGCAGAAGAAAGAAATTCATACAGGTTTGGAACAATATGAGGTTGAGTAATTGAGGTCAGGATTTTTATTTTTTGAGTGAACTATCCCTTTAAGTTGAGTCTCTTCTCCAATCTTAAACTCTTAAGGTAGATGCTTGGGATGTTTGGGATAACTTGATCTTGAACTTTAGTAGGAAATTCTGTCCAGTAACCAGCAGTTTAAAGGCCCCATCAAATCAGAATTGGAATTTTGTGTCTTGTAGTTGATGTTTGTTTACTTTCCAGTGATTTTGTGATTTCTTTAATCAATAATCAAAGTAATATAATTCAGTTTTGCCACTCAGTTCCTACAAGAGTAAATTACTAAAGACAAGAAACACTGAAGAGACATTTAGTCACTTTTTTAAACCTCCAGGGATGTATTCCAGAAAGGAGGTTCAACAAACTCGGAGTTAAAACTTGAACTCTGTGTTGACTTACCCTGAGATGGGAAACTGAGTTTTCAGTTTCAGAACAGCTGAACAGAGTTAGTTCAATCCACTCTGAGTAGGTCGACTCTGAGTTTAGCGCGTGCACCACGACTATGAAAAGCCATGATCAATGGAGCTTCGAAATTACGATTCACCATGGCAACAGCTCCCGCCAAAAAGACTTCCGCATACTACGGAATACATTTGAGTTGAATTACTGAAATAAATGAACTTTTTCACGACATTCTAATTTATTGAGATGCACCTGTATATATAGAAAATGCATCATGATTTTGTTACGGAGCCGACGAGAGGCGTGCGGATCCATGTGCAAGCTTTTATTCACAAGAGACGTGGTCAAAAAACACAGGCAGGGTCGAACAACAGCAAACAGGTATGGCACAGGCAAGACACAGAATATTCCTTGGGCTAGCGTGGGTCTACGATCGGCGAACAGTATCCAGAGGGCTTGACAAGAGGGGTAATCCAATAAACACAGGCAGAAGGTTAGGAAACAGACAACAAGGCAACACGGAAAGACTAGACTAAGACTAAAACTAAAAAATGGTAAAAGGAATGGCTCAGTGATGTAGCTATCGCTAGAGGAGAGATAAATGCTAAACAAAACTAGAGACTAAACAGAAACACAGAATGGCTCGGTAAAGCAGCTAACACTTGGGGAGTGCTAAACGCAGAACAATATTCTGCGATCGGAGCAGGAACTGAGTGGGTGTTATGTAGTGTGTGTGATTGGTCTCAGGTGAGCGTGTGATTAGTGAAATGGTGCATGGGAAATGTAGTCCGTGGTGACGTGCAACAATCAGTGTAGTGAGAGAGTCGTTATGATGGACGAGTGACCTCTGGTGGCGATCCGATGGAAGTCCCAAGGAGCGGCTTCCAGACGCTCCAAACACTATACGATCCAGGAGGGCGGTGGAGCGGAGGCGGAATGGGGAGGGATGGAGGACCAGGTCCACGTGGAAGTGGAGAGAAGTGGACTAGACTTGACTCAGGAAGATCAGCTGTGAATTGACTTGACTCATGAAGATCAATTGTGACTAGACTTGACTCATGAAGATCTGTTGTGGCTTGACTTGATTCATGAAGATCAACTGTGACTTGACTTGACTCATGAAGATCTGTTGTGACTTGACTTGATTCAGGATTGACAACTGTGACATAACGGGGCGCTGTTGTGTCCGCCATTTTGCGATTAGGCTCCTCTGTCGCCACCATTTTGTGAGCGTGATCTAGTGTGGGGGCCATTACACAAGTGAGTGCGGGGTTGCGTTCCTCCGCGATACCCACAGTGAATGAAGAGTTAACACACAGCAGAGCATAGTCCATAAACTGACTTAGAGATGAACGCGGTCCCTCGTGAGTGAGTTTAGACATTAGTGGTTGATTAATGCCCTCACAGAAAAAGTCTATCAAAATGCAGTCCGGGAAATCAGAGTAATAAGCAAAGTGTAAATACTCTTTAATATAGTCCTCGAGCAGTCGTGTGCCCTGCTTGAGGGCTAATAACAATCTTGCAATGTCCATACCTGACCAATATCCACTTGAAAAGCCGCTGGATCCTTGTGTGGCCGAGTATTCTGTTACGGGGCCGACGAGACGAGAGGCATGAGAATTTAGACAGATTTAAGAATTTTTAGATATTTGCACTTGAAATAAGGCAAACATCTCGGCAATAAAAGCATTTTTGCAGCATGAATGAATGAATGAGGTATTTAAACATCGCTTACGCTTTAAAAAGGGGGAGGAGACCGAAAGAATCTCTGGGTTTACCGAAGAAAACCTGCTTCCGACCAGGTTAGGTTCGCAGAGTAAGTTACTATGGTAACTTACCGAGAGGTTTAGTTTTGTCTTTTATTGGAACCGAAAACACGGAGTTTCCCTTTTCTGTGGTTAACAAACTCAGAGTTTCCAACAAAACCCACTTTCTGGAATACACCCCAGGGGTGTATTCCAGAATGCACAGTTAACTTACCATCAGCTAAACCCTGAACTTTCGGTTGATTAACCCCAAACCTTGCTTAATCGAGGTATGTGGTTCCAAAAATGCGTCCAGGAGTAAGTTCACTCAACTCAGAGTATGTTCCTGGTTAAGACTCAAGACATTCTCAACAGAGCGATGAATCGACGAGTCACTATGGAAGTGGACGCTAAGAAAAAGCGTGCCATGCCGTTTCTTTCTTCTTTTGTTCAATGGTCGTTTACATGCTTGGTGCATATCGCCACCTAATTGATGGTTGTGCAATCTTTTTTTTTTTTTTCGTTTAATCTTTAATCCTTGAATATGAATTATATTGTTGTTTGATGCTAATTATATATTAAGTCATATCAGATATGTATTTTGATTTAGAATTTAGACAATTATATTGTTTGTTTGATGCTAATTATATATTAAGTAATATCAGATATGTATTTTGATTTAGAATTTAGACATTATAGAAAATGCCGATCCATGTGTGAGATGATAATATCAAATTTAATAAATAAATATATATAATATAATAAATTAAACATTTCCTTGTCATAGTGTTTTATAATTTATACAGATAACTGTTATATATGCCAATAAAACAAATATAATAACCGTATTAGAATAATATATTACCTTATTTATTACTTATATTAGTGCTTTATCATTAACATATATATATATATATATATATATATATATATATATATACACTGTATATATATATATATATATATATACAGTGTATATATACAGTATATTAGGCTATATTACATATTGTAATATTATATAATGTTGTGCGCTATCTGTCACGCCCACTGAAGGCTCGTCAGTAGATCACACTTTCGCTAAAGTGTAACCCTGGAACATAACCTGCTTTATTTATTACCTGCTTAGGTTATCTTCAGAGATCAAGTTACTATGGTTACTTGCATACCCTGAAAGAAACCTCCGATTTTGGAACCGAAAGCTGAGGTTATCTGCTCGCTTATACTCAAACATACCCGGGTATGTCTCACAACCTGCTTTTTGGAATACCCCCCAGGTTTGCTCTGCTTGTTTGTTGTGCTGCACAATTTGGGAAAATATTTTGTTATTTTATTTATAAATGTAAATAATAAATAATATTATTATGATTATTATTACTACTAAGTAAAAAAATTAAAGGAAATACGAAATATTACTATTGCTAATTACTAACTATAACTATTACTAGGGGTGTCCCCGACTATTTTCATAGTCGAATCGGAATTTTCGAATCTTGCTGATATTCGACTGGTAGTCGAATCATATGTTTTGGGGGCCTGGCAAAATACATTACCAAGAGTCAAGTCAGACATTCCACAGTCATAATTACATTAACACGCAGGGAAAATGTGTAACGGACGCCTCGCAGATACAAACGGGGTAAATAATGTTTTATGTTTTGATTAAAAGATAGTTAACATTAAACGTCAGCGAAACCCTAAGAATTCGCAACATTTTTTACAGTAGTGCTCTCATTATAACGTTATGTATATGATAGTTAATGTTCTGCATTTCTGTTTTGGTTTTGAGCTGCGCACGCTGAGGATGACCGGTAGAATGAAGCAGCAGGATTTTAATCAATGGGATTTATCTCATAATTTATCTCATATAGAATACGCTTCGTTATTTATACAACATAACGTTAATATTACACTTATAGGCCATCTGCACAAAATGCCCCGAGCACATGAACGTGTCTGCGCGGCTTTGAATTAACTCCTTTTGTGGACGCGTTCTTCACGCAACAACGTGCAGAAACACAGCAACTAAACTCTAAAAATTCACAGCGTTTTATTATATTAGTGTTCTCATTATAATTGTCATGTATATGACAGTCCCAGTCATAGTTATTAATATTCTGCATTGTTGTTTGTCCTGCTCGCGCTGTGCGCTGAAGAGATAATCACCGTACAGTGAAGTAGGCCTACACCACCGTACAACTCAACCAAATGCATCTTATACAAGATAAATAATACACGATATGTACTGAAATGAACTGAACTGAAATGTTTTGAAATGACTTGAAATGAAAAAATCCAGTCTTTCACTCTGCCTGTGTCAGTTTGAGTCTTGTTAAAGATTTAAAGGGGTCATATGATGCGATTTCAATTTTTCCTTTCTCTTTGGAGTGTTACAAGCTCTTGGTGCATAAAGAAGATCTGTAAAGTTGCAAAGACTAAAGTCTCAAATCCAAAGAGATATTCTTTATAAAAGTTAAGAGTTAACCACGCCTACCTAAAACGGCTCGTTCTAACAC
>NW_015540871.1:1091-20529 GCF_001515605.1 Sinocyclocheilus anshuiensis | reverse complement strand
TGAGGTATTCGGCCAATCACAACGCACTGGATAGCTGGCCAATCACAGCACACCTCACTTTTCAGACCGATTAGCTTTGTAAAAATCAACGTGTTTCAGAAAGGCGGGGCATAGAGGAGAAACAATAATGTACAGTATGTGGAAAATGTTTTTTTTAACTTTAAACCGCATAAACACATTTCATTAAACCAAATACACAAAATAATGTTCTTTTTAGCAGCATCATATGACCCCTTTAAATCCCTGCCGCCAAGATGCTCCTCTGTTGGTCAAGGATTATGGAAAGTGAAACTAAAATCTATAGGGGTGGTTGGATTTATTCACGCACGTTAAAATATTTATTTGAAGTGTCTTTCTTTTCAGATTCTTGTTTACAGCATTATTTTAATAGGCTGTATATTAACGTATTGGGAGAAAACCAGTAGTTCTATGTGAAATCAGACATTTGAGCACCCCCATATTGCCAAAATGGCATGATTATAACACCCCGCGAATATTCGACTGAGTAGTCGAATCAAGGCTGATTTATACTCGACGCGTCAGCAAGTTCGCTTGGGTTCGCGCGGCAAATATTACGTCATCGCGGTGTTGGCGGAAGTTCGCTTTGAGTGCAGCGAACTCATTTCGCGTGGCGGTACGCATGTCATTTTTTTGTAACTTTCATCCAAAGATGCACGAGTTCAGGGCGATTCTAGCCCAAAATGCACGTCTGTGCCGTCATTTGTGTGAAACGGAAGTAGTTTTGATGTGAAGTTCAAACTCCATCAGGGGATTTTTGACACTTTGACGGAAAAGTTTTTTTTTTTTTTTGCATAGTTAAGGCTTTTTATTTGAAGTACGTTTTATTTTTATTGTATAAAAATAGAATTAGAATTCATTTAGATACTATTTATACACTATTTGCTTAAAGTTGTCTTGTGTTTGATGCAAAATAAAGCCAATAGTTTAAGATTGTTTTAATCAGTTTGTACATAAAGAAATTATTTATTCATCAACACATTCATCACCCGAGAAGTCTTGTACAGGCAAATTACTTCTTCTCACTGGTGATTCCCGATGGTTTTAGAGAACAATTACTCCTCGTCGCCCCCTGTCGTTTCAAAAAATAGGACAACGGCGAACGCAACAAGTATACAAGCCTCGTCCGTTTGGGAAGGTGCGCGCGCAGTGAGCGGAGGCTAGCAGGGCGGAGCTAGGCGAACGTATAAATTCCGCTTCAGGCTCCTCCTATCAAAGCATCGAGTCTTGGACGATTCGGGGTCACCCCTAACTATTACTAATATTTCACTTTAAAATAAAAAAAGTAAGAAAAAAAGACAATAATAATTTGGTAACACTTTATATTAAGGAACACAGTCACTATGAAGAGTTTTCCCTCAATAAAATCCTAGTTTTCTGCTTATTGACAGTAAGTAAATTAGTTGTTTGTTGTTAAGTTTAGGTATGGGGCAGGGTTAAGGGATCTAGAATATGGTCATGCATAATAAGGCATATAAAAAAAGCTAATATGCTAGTAAAATGCATGCACGTATGCAACTAGTTAATAGTGAATGTGTTCCCTAATCTAATCATTTCTACCAATCATTTTGTTATTATATTAGTACAGCTGTAAATTCTTCATTTTCAGATGTTAAACCATAAAGCTTTTATTTTGACACAAAACTGCAGGGAGCATGGGAAGATGATTGGCTCATGTTGTGTTCTCAGATGCACATTATAGGTGACCCAAACTCAGAGCAGAAGCATAGATGAGTTTGTGTGGAGCAGCAATTACTGTGAATGTGCTCTGAGACACTAAAAACATCACAGCATGAGCTGCTCGCATGTAAATGAACACAGTGCCACGCTTCACTCAAAAAAACTAAAAAGCAGCACATACATTTATTTAATTAAATTGCAGTCATATTGTGGCTGTGGTTTTATTCTGACTTCTCATGCAGCCCTACAAGAATTCCACATCATAGTTTATTTTGCCCTTCCCTTGTCATAGTGATTTTTGCCTATTTTCCCCCTTATTTAATAGAGCACAGAGGAAGTCAATGGCTCCACAGCGCTGACAGTCAGAGAATGCACACCTCTGGACCTCCGCCCCTGTAAACTGCCATGCTAATTAGACGCACATTAAATCAAAGCAGCATGCCACTGAAGTTAATTGATTTTTATCCTGTGCCTCTGTAATTACATTGTTGTTTTTAAGTGGATAAACCTCCCTTGTGTCACTGAGCAGTGAACGGACCCCAGTATCATAGAGCCAGACCAGAATCCTACTGTACTTCAAGAGTGTTATTAACTGAACGGGGGTTGGGGGGAGATTGTGTTTCCATGCTACTGTAATCAAACACATAGATGCCTTCATTAAAGTATAATTGCTTTGTCAAAGCGCTGCTATTCGTATTGTGCTTTTCATTACAAACCCCATGAAATTAAAATTCACGTTTTGTGGCTTTAACTCATGTCTATTAAATATGAAAGCATCAGTATTATTGCGGTGAGTATGCTAGGCTTAAATCTTGTCCCTTTCCATATAACCACTACAAACATGACAACTGCAATGAAATAAAATGAAGAACAGTACGGCCTATTGACAAATATCATTGCAATTCCTTTTTCAACATTAAGTAAAAATCTATGTGAATGTATAAGGAACAGTGTATGTTTTAGGTGCTATGGTTGGTCACCATTAATTAAGTGTTTCACTGTTTTTAATTAGCTTTCAGCTTTTATCAGTTCACTTAAATAGCAGTGTGACAAATAATAAATAATTGAAAGTACAAATAAGTCATGTAGATATTAATATGAGGTCAAAAACTTGCTTGTATAATAACTTTATTATAGAATTGATGGTCGAATTTGAAATTTGATTCTCAATTGCTTGAAATTCCATGTCAACTACTCGTATATGTATGGGCGACATTTGACTCTTGATCAGGGGGGGCAAGAAAGAGAAAAAAAATAAAATAAATAAATAATAATAAAAAAAATATATATATATATGAAATAAATAAAAGCAAAATAATTTTTATTTTCTGATGTAAAAAATGAAATTACTGGTTGATATGTCCCGATCTCAATAAAGTTTACACATGCTTTTGGTCCGTGAATTAGATCTCGCTATAGGCTGTCTGTGGAGGTTTGGCCAGGACCGGTTCCAGAATTAAAGGAACACTCCACTATTTTTGAAAATAGGCTAATTTTCCAACTCCCCTAGAGTTAAACAGTTGAGTTTTAACATTTTCGAATCCATTCAGCCGATCTCCGGGTCTGGCGGTAGCACTTTTAGCTTAGCTTAGCATAGATAATTGAATCTGATTAGACCGTTAGCATCTCGCTCAAATGACCAAAGAGTTTCTATATTTTTCCTATTTAAAACTTGACTCTTCTGTAGTTACATCGTGTACTAAGACTGACGGAAAATGAAAAGCTGCGATTTTCTAGGCCGATATGGCTAGGAACTATACTCTCATTCCAGTGTAATAATCAAGGAACTTTGCTGCCGTACCATGGGTGCAGCAGGCGCAATGATATTACGCAGCGCCTGAAAATAGGCCCAGCTAGGTCTTCCAATACTTCCAATAAGCCTATTTTCATATCATAAAGTGAGAGAGAGGGGTAGGGTGGGGGTATAAAAGAAGAGGAAATAAAGTCTAATAAAATGACTAATCCTTCCACTTGCAATGTATTATTAGCTCAGATAAAGGCCAATAGGGAGCTCAGTGATTAAGATTCACTGATCTCTGAACTATGTCACTTCACTGTTTCAGTCTCCTCCTTCCCTACCTTCACCTCCATCACCTCGTTGCTAGACAACCACACTCCTCAGTTCCCTACTCAGAGTCTCAGCAGCTTTAGTAAAAGCAGGAGCAGCTGCTATTACTGAAACGGGCTTTCTTTAAACCTTACAAACACACATACATACCATACATTTAGTATTGTTTATTACATAAAACAATGTTTGTAAAAAATGTTTACTTATTAGATATACAGTGGGGTCTAAAAGTCTGAGGACTAAATAATAAAAAAGGCTTTTATTTTTATGAAATGCATTTTTATACAAAATATTATTTATGATGTAATATTTTTATTACATTTTTTTTTATAAGCATACGTTTTGAGGAAAAAATAGGATTGAGTCGTAGTATGTCACTAATTCAGTGATATGATTAGTGACCTAGAATGGCATTATTATTTAATGTTTTTTTTTATTGTAATCTGTAATTAATTTATGTGCTATATTAAATCAGTCCATTTATTCTGTAATCTCATTCCTGACTTCAGGAAAAAACAACCTCATAACTGCAAACGCCATGCACAGTTCAAAAGCCGTCAGACATTAACATTCAATCCTGTTCCTGCAATGCAATTTGAATTATGCAGTCATTGAATACTCATTAGAGGAAATGCACAGCCCCACCGCTTGACATTTTCAGTTGAACTGCATTTAATATGGAAAAATTAATATAAGAGAAGATGTAATCGCGTTTGCTAATTGTTAGACTTAAAGTGTCCCCTTTTAATGGCTGAACAGCACATACACACAAAGAGTCGTGACCTGGCATTTTGTCACATAATTCCTATCTCACCAAAGAAGAAAGCATGACGTCTAAGTCTATTCGAGATGTTTGGACTCAGTGAAACATAACAAATGTGTGGTTTATTATATCAAGACACTAATGACAAGTAACAGTTCAGCCGCAGGGAATGAAGTGGAAAGCACCGGACTCACAAAGGGTGTATTTTATTCCGCAAAGACAACAAAGGACAGGACAATGCTGCAGAATTTACCGAGAATTCACATTATACCTCAGACTGCTTAGTCAGATATAGGCTCTGTTGTTAATTCAGGGCATAAAGCTACTTAAAGAAATAGTTCAGATAAAAATGAACATTTTTACTCAACCTCATGTTGTTCCAAAACTGTATGACTTTCTTCTTGTGTGGAAACAAATGTTAAAGAACTGTTTGTGTGCATACAATTAAAGTCACAAAATGAGATCCCATTGACTTTTATTATATGGGGGGAAAAAAAAACAGTGTCCGTAATCACTTACTGTCTAGTAGGTACTAAATTTGGTTTGAAACTTACTTCATGACTATTAAAAAAAGCATATAATATGAATATGGGTAGTATGGATTAAATTTTAATGTACTATATCCACCATGTTTTTACTGTCATGTAACCTACCTGGGTCACTTCACTGCTATTTATAAATCCCCTCCTATGGCCTTATGAGATAGTAAAGAGTCCATCAAAATGTGCACTTCAGAATCTTGGCAGAAGTAGTAGGTCATTCTCTGTACTTTTCGCCTACTATGGAAGTATGGAAGTGGCATATTCAGATGCAATGTGAGACATTTTTCTAAATATCTTCTTTTGTACAGTCATACTGGTTTGGAAAGGATATCACAGGGTAAGTAAATGATGACAGATATTTAATCTTTGGATGAACTATCCTTATTAACCAGAACTGATATAGATTCACTGGAAGTCCATGTTCTGATGCCAAAACCACACATTATCATGAATCACCTCATGTTAGGTCACCACAGCTGGAAGCCATTTGTTTTTGTTCTGTCGAGAACATTCTCTCAATTGCAGGCTATGCTATGAGTTGAAACTGATCTACAAAAAGACAGTCCTCAAACTCCATGAAACAATTGTTAATTAGTAGGAAGGAAATGATGCGGGCTGGTGTGAGAATGAGTCTGTAGCAGTAATGGTTAGTAGAAGAGTTACTGCAATGGTGTTTCTGCATGTGTATGTGCGCCTGGAGGCCGGCAGTCAGTTTTGTGAGGAAGACTGCAGCCGTGAGCTGTTTTGCCTCATGTTTTGACTAACTCAGTGTAACGGCTCATTGGGAGGAGGCTGAAAAACGGAGTGTTTGTCAGAGGCATGCTGTGCTGATTTGGCAGAACTCTGCAGGTCAACACAGCAAGCCGAACACACACATGCAGTACAAACGCACACACAAAGACACATGAAATTGACTGATTAAGTCTCTCTCTCATGTAATTCATAGAAAATCTCTTTTCAAGATTTGGTAGCTGGCAGCTAGCAACCTTTGTCATTAGTGCTGTTTGCTAAGGTGCTAATGATAGTGCCAAAGAGCCACTGACAATGCTAAACGGTTCATTGCGCCATAATTGATACCTCAAATCATAGGGTTTCTGAAGAAGAGGTGTGCAATTACTTTAGTCAATTATTAGACTTTAGATTTTTTGTTCTTGTTGTTTCCTGGCAGTCGTTTATACCAGATAGGACTTTTTATTTTGGCCAGCAAGCTAACCCAGCTAGCAACCGCATAGCAATGCCTTGGAAACTACCCAGAACACCCTAGCATAGTGGCAGTGAGTTCTGCACTGGCAATTTCTTCACAGAATGTTAAAAAACTACTTTTATTTTTCAACTCTAGTGTGACTTGTGAATATAGCCGTAATTCTCACAGGATCAGAAGCTGATGACTAATGAGATTGGGGATTGTTTTGGAGGATGAACACAGTTTGACTGAACACACTTTAATGATCAACAAGATACAAGTTTATAAATAGACATTTAATCTGTTGCTCAGTTTACACCATTACAGTTCAGAAGTCTGAGACCACACTGGAAATCTGTGATTCAAGTCTGAGATTCAAATTTACCATTAAGATAGGAAAAAGTAGGATTTGGAGATTTAAAAAAAAACCTAAACTAAAATAGATGTTATACGGTGAAATAGGAAATATTTTATATTTTAAGGTTTAGGTGAATTTGTGACATTGATCATGTGACTCTTTGTACTGACAGTTAGATATTCTTATTTACATTGAAGCACAAGATGCACTTTGGATCTCAAATCATGCACAATATTGCCAAAATGCTTTCAGCATTGTATTTGTTTTATTTTGTCTGTTGTTCATCTTTTTATATACAATTTATTTTCTCCATATTCAATCACCCTTATTTTTTAATTCTCTCTCTTTGTTTATGCAGCCTCAGGACCATCTGAATGTTGGTTCTCTCTCAATCTCCATGGTTTAAGGTGGCAGACGTGCATGTGGATCACGAGAAAGCACGTCTGGGGATTATCTGGAAAAGGGGAGAAGGGAAAGAATGGGTGAGAGCAAGTGAAAAAATAAAGACCTTTACACTAGAAATACAGTTTTGCCACTTTGGTGTGGTAGTTTAGGGAAAAAACTTATTTATTGAGCACCTGTGATCCTGTTTAACCAGGCATTATCTGTGCTGGTATAGCACTGCACCAGGCACATTTAAATTGTCACGTTCACACTTGTCATTGCAAACAAGCCTACTTTATATCCTAATTAGTGTCAATATAGATACAGCTTTCTCACAAAACTCACAGCAAAGTTTAACTTTCCTTAATCTCTTATGGATGTAAACCTATCTGCAAAAAGTTCCATCTGCTGCTCATGACTGCAGCTCCTTTTCCTCCAATCTGCAGTCTCATGCTCACCTTCTTATTACTGTCTAAATTTTGAACGCAGACAGCTTAAAATAGCCTGAAGACATAATTGATGACATGGTTAACCCCAGCTGAACTGAGCAAATTATGTTGCTCATGTGAGTCTGAATCTTTCCTGAATGTTAATCTGAAATCTGAATCAGTGTCCATCAAAAGTTTGACCTTTTGCCTCTGACATTGGCAACCGACCAAAGATATGTGGTTATTATTTTTATCCGATTATGAGGTAGCTAGTTATATTACAGGAAATTCACTAGGAATAAATTGCATTTGCTGATAGCATTGTGGACGATGCAGCAGACTACAACAATCTGGCAGACTTCACTGGGTCTGTATGGCATCATTCTTCCACTGCGATTCAGACAACTGATTTAGCTCTTTAATACCCAGAAAGCTGATCAACAATATAATAAATGCAGTAATATTATTAAATATAATGTTTAAAATGTTTACTTTTTAATATATTTTAAAATGCAATTTATTCCTCAATCATTACTCCAGTCTTCAGTGTCACATGATCCTTCAGAAATCATTCTAATATGCTGATTTGGTGCTCATTTCTTATTATTATCCATGTTGAAAACGGTTAGGCTGCTTCATATTTTTGTGTAAACCACGATGCATTTTGTCTCAGAATTCTTTGATCAATAGAAAGTTTAAAAGAACAGCATGTACTTAAAATTGAAATCTTTTCTAACATGTTTGCTGTCACTTCAATCAATTTAATGTGTCCTTGCTGAATAAAATTTTTTTTTTTCTTTTCTTACTGACCTCAATTTTGAACATTAGTGTAAATACAACATTATTTCAGCACATTTGGTGCCTGTTAATCTGAATTTCAGGCTAGATAATTAATACTTTGAAATACTGCACACTAAAGTGCCGCCCGCAACGGTTTGAAACCTCTTCTTTGTGTTTTTATAAAGTTTTCAAGTCCGTGGACTCAGTAATAATAGGCTCCCACAACCGTTTTTTCATTAGTTTCCGTATCAGACAGCTAATTATGGAACTGATAATGAACAGGATGCAACATCGGCCAGCAGCATTTAGGAAAAAGATACAGCAGGACAAAGAAAACTGACTTTGATTGAGCTGCTTGTTGTTTGTGACAATCACGCATCGTCAGGTGTATGAGAAGCATCTACAGAGTTAAATTCAATCCTCCAGAGCAGATTCATGTAAATTGCAATGTAATAGCTACACTGTGTTACGACCCGCTCGTTTAAGGTTGCAACATAAAAGAGGGATCAGACAACAAAGTCTAATCAAAGCAAATTGTTTTATTACATTAAACTATTACAACAACAATTAATAATGACAAACAATAATCTAGGGGTATTAATAAAAATAATTAAATTAATATAACAACAACAAAACTTTAACTACATAATATAAGAAATGCCAAAAGAAACAAACAAGAAAAGAGTCAGAAAGAGACATTCCTGAGAGAACTATCCCACCAGAAGTGCCTCCCACAAATAACTCAGAACACTCTTAAATACTCAAACTAACGATCAATTAACAGGTTGACAACCAATCAAAATCTTCCACTCTCTGCTCCAATAGGATCAGGAGACTCAGGGTTGTCACACACTGTAAAAGACTGTAAAAATGCTACAGTAAAAACCTGTTAATTGGTTATCAGTAAGTTTCCATACTATATACGGTGAATAACTGTAATTACATGTAATGTAATTTTACAGCAACATACTGTAAATACTGTTTTTGGAAGTGAAAAAGAAAGTCATTGTATAATTTACAGTGAAAAACCATAAATCGACACTCACAGAATTCCCTGCATGACAATTCATATTTCGTTTTTTCGTTGAAATAACTGTTTCTTCTTAGTTTTTTCTTATCAGTTGTGTACATTAGTGTTTTATCTTACATCTAATGTTGTTAAATTAATGTTTATTGCATTATTTCAGTATCATGTGTGTTACCATGGTGTTTAGTGTTTGTGTGAATGACACTGTGCACCTTCTATATATATGTGTATATATATATATATATATATATATATATATATTAGTATATCCCTTCTCAACTTGTGGATGAGCTGTTTGTGATAAGCTTTGATTCATCATGTGACTTTCTCATCACCACCAGTTTTTGGTGGTTATCAGTATTACAATGGTTCAAAACAGATATTAGTACTTCAATATGCTGAGTTTTTGTGTGTGTGAATCACTCTGTGCACTTTCTATATATATATATATATATATATATATATATATTAGTATATCCCTTCTCAACTTGTGGATGAGCTGTTTGTGATAAGCTTTGATTCATCATGTGACTTTCTCATCACCACCAGTTTTTGGTGGTTATCAGTATTACAATGGTTCAAAACAGATATTAGTACTTCAATATGCTGGTTTATTAACATTACATCAGTTAATGAAATACGTTTTTTTTAATTGTGAATTTAAGTTAAACCTAAAACCTAAAATGTTGCTACCATATTTTTAACGGTGAAGTTCTGGCAGATGTCGGTATTTTACCGTAAATGTCACAGATTTTTTTTTTACAGTGTAACACTGTTGGGAATCAATGTGAATCCTTGCCAACACGGTTGTGGGAGCACAGGACCAGAGTAGCATCAACCATTGTTTCCTGCCTGGCCCATTTTCTTCCCATCATGGTCAGTCATGCTATTGTGCTCCTGTTGTCAGCTCATTAATATACGCTCCTGTTCCCCTGCCAGCCTTACCCTTTCTCCTCCCATCCCTTTCTCCCTCCTCCACTTCCGTAAGTCAAGGTCAGACAATTTTACCTTTGGTTTTTCAAATGCAAAAACAGATTCATATCACCCTTCCCCCGATTCCATTTCCCCGGCCATTGGCACTGAAGAGTGTGTGTGTGTGTGTGTGTGCGCGTGCGTGTCCTCTTGCGTGCCCAGTGGAGAAGTTTAATAAATGTGGTGTCACTCTGCAGTGTTGCATGTGAGATTGCTTGGCCTGCAGTCTGAGACACACGGGAACGCCTTTAAATGGCAGACCTCTGTAATAAGGCTGCAGAGGGTCTGAGAACAATACAGCATGGCATATGGAAACTGCTAATGGCGTTGCCCAAAAAGCTTGTTTTCATTCAAATTGCTGTCAGATTGCATTAGTGAGATATTGTTTCCACTGCACTTATTTATAATCAAATTTGCTGTCTTTTTTGCATGCTTACATACTAATGTGTTCATGTGCCTTTGAGTGCGTTTCGATTTATTTGAATTTTTTTAATGGCCAATGCAGATGTGGTAACATGCAGTTGTTACCTTAATTAGATCATCTAACAATTACATTTAGTTTTGCTGGTGTAACTTAATATATTTAGGTTGATTCAGTAATGGAATAATATTTGTGACTTAAAACATACGTTTCATGTGGTAACATCTATATTCATTTAATTTATTTAAGTTATTGTGGTGTGAGATGGGTGTTAAATGCACAATAAAATTGTATTAAATTAAATGTTTATTTTTTAAATTTTAATTGTATTACAATTTATTTTATTAATTTTAAATTGGCAAATATTATGACTAATATTTAATAAAAGTTTTTGTACAAATCAGATTTTCAGATTGTTATCAATTTGTTCAAAATGAAAGTTGAACTGATTTTTAAAAATGATTTTCAAAATTTCTTTTGCATTTAATTTGTCTCCCTATTTGTTTTAATGACAGCTGCACTTAAGCTGCATCAACTCCACAAGTTTGTGAAAAACCTGATTATCATGATTCGAGTTTCACTGGAAGAACATCTGACCGTCTGTACAAAGAGTCACATGATTGTCAGTTAACTTGCATATTTTATAAGTAGCCTAGAATCAGATCAGAATTTTACTTCTTGTCCATTTTACATAATGACATTTATTGGTATTAAGATCTTTAAACTAAACATTCTGTTCATTTTTAAGGTTAAAATGAAAACATCCTAGATATTTATCTCAGATATTTCAATCTATTTTATATGTGAACTTTATATGTCCTTCAATCTTCAAAACACACTACTGCATTAAAGCCAGTTTGATAACATTTGAGATTAGAGCAAGGTGGGAGGTGGGAGCTTGATGTCTGGCTGTAAGAGTGAGTTATGCTGTTGTTACCTGAGTGGGTTGGGAACGTGTCGCATGGTGCAGAGGCTGTACTCTACTACTCTGTTCCTGTGACCTTAGGGGTCATTGAGAGGAGGGATGCATTCATCACTGTGATGCTGGGGATGGGGGAAGGGGAAAAGGGGAGCTGTAGACATGCAGCTGTAGCATGCTCATTACTAACCTACACCCAGCGTTCTGCTTCTCTCTGTGAGCAGCTGTGTAATAATATGTGTTCAAATATGAATAGGAATTGTTTGAGTGTATTATTGGTTCTAGTGTTTTTATTCATTTATTTATTTATCACAATAATTACACAAGTTTCATTTGCCCCCACAAACACTAAAGATCCATTTAGAATATTTTTAGGTTACTTTAGATCAGATAAAGTGGGGTTCAAAAATTCACATGGGATTCAACATCTGGAAACAAATAAAGTTTTTGGATTTAAAAAAAAAATCTGTAAAGATATGTATGATTCTGCACTACTTCTAAGCCACAAGAAACTTATTATAAAAATGTATCATATGCTTAATAAAGGTAACATGAAAACAGCAAAGGTCCTAAAATGAAACCCTGTGTGTCTCCTCTAGAAATTGTATTCATTTTACTTCTCAAATAACTGAAAACATGCTGTTCTTTATCAAGAAGAACACAAATTTGGCTTTTCTAAATCGAAACATAACATTAAATATTATGAACATATGCAGCACAAAAGTTGAAAATCTTTTTTAATAATCTAAACATGGAAATAATACAAAATAAATATGAATATTGAAATAAACAGATACACAGTGCATTTTTAAGATGCTGCAATATTATATTACTAGGTCACAAATCAGATTTTTTGACATTGATTATGTGGCTCTTGATTATTGTTTTCTGGGTCATTTTCAAATCTTGATTGAAAACATGATCATCGGTCCGTAAATCAAAAGAGGGGCAAACCAAATACTAAGGCATTATGAAATTCATGAAAATATTTCAGTTAAGCCTCTTAATCTAATTGTTATGCTAAATATTGTATCATTTGTAGTGACATGTTGCATTTAATTAGAAAAATTGGGACCTCACTGTATATCCCAGCATGTCTCTCTCTGCATCACGTTACAATATACACACTATCCTCCATCCATCTCCATCAATAAAGTGTAATGAATATGAAATGGCGAAAAGTCAGAGTATGTCACTATGTCAGAGTATTGATCAGAAAGAGCTAAGGTCATGCTCTTTCTGTTTATTGTCTGCCTTTCGAGCTTGAAGAACTCATCTTCTGTTGTACATAAAACAACTGAATAATGACAGAGATAATGGTGAAGAAAGGCTGAGGAATTATGCGGTCTAAATAACTACTTGTTCCCATTGCTGAGCAAATCAACATTTCAAGTATGACAGTGCAAACTGAATTCAAAGATTTGATTTTCACTCTGCTTCTCTGGATGTTTGAAAAGCTGTTGTGATTAATTTTGCTGTCTTTGTACACTTTGTTTCCTTGCTGAAAGCCTGAAAGCTTGTGCTGATTTCAGTCAACTTGCTCTTATGGCAGACTCAAGTCTCATGGAAACTCAGCATCCGAGCTACATATATCTGAATGAAGCTACATGTATGCGTCATAAACACAGCATGACAGCTGTCACTCACCTGTCGGCTGAGGTCTTTTGAGGTCTTTTCATCATTATATTGACAAATGTGACTGGAGGGTTTGCTTCTGTCGTTTATGAACTAGAACCAAATTTGATTTGGTTAAGATGAATAGATTTGTTTTGAGTGCTGATGGAAATTCTACTTTTTAAAAAAACTAAATGCATCTTAGAATCTGATTTTACAGCATGTATTGATCTGCTTTGCTCCTTCACTGCAGAGAAAATTAAAAATACACAGTGTACGAGCAGGCTATAAATAGTCTAAATTAAAGCATATTCTCTGAATACAGTTTCAAGGAATAGTGTATAGTCAGTCAGGCATTAATGCGAAATAAACATTGACTGGATGATCAAGGCTACTTACCAAATAAATATGTAAAAAAAAAAATTGAACTCACTGCGTGATGGAGCCTACACTGTAAAAAAAATTCTGTAGTTTTTACAAAATAATTTTGGCAGCTGTGGTTGCCAGAATAATTTTGTAAAAAATACAGAAAAACTGTAAACAGCCAAAAACTGTACATTTTACAGTATAAAACTGTAATTTACAAACAAGAAAATTTGAATGTAAACCAGTAAATTCAACAATGCACACTGCTATTAAAATCTGTTTTGTACCTTTAACATACTGACAACCAGCATAATAATGCAGGTGGTAAAAGAGAAAGCCACATGAAGAATCAAAGCTCATCACAAGTAGCTTCGCCACAAGCAGAAGTATATACTAATATATAGAAGGTGCACAGAGTCATTCATGCAAACACAAAACACCATCATGGTAACACACATGATACTTAAATAATGCATTAAACTTTCATTAAACAACAGAAGATGTAACATAAAGCCCAAATATACATAACTAATAACAAAAACTATTAAAAAAACATGATTATTTAAACAAAATACTTTCAAATGTGGAGTGTCATGCAGGGAATTCTGGGAATATCAGTTTACAGTTTTTGACTGTAAATTATACATTGATTTGTTATTTTTACTTCTAAAAACTGTAAAATTAACAGCATTTTACTGTAAAATTACATGAAATGTCTGGTTAGATATTTTACAGTTTTTCCCTGTATATAGTACGGGAACTTACTGTTAACCTATTAACAGTTTTTTTCCGTAGCATTTTTACAACATTTTACAATTAAAATTACACATTTTTTACAGTGTAGAGAACGTAGTTAGAATGTCCCTAAAATTCAAGATATGGGGCAAAAATGCCCTTTTGAGTTTTTGTCTCATATTTACATCATATAGTAGTTAAGCAATATCACACAAGCAATAAGTGCAATATCACACGAGTGCAAATATGATACTGATCTTATACAACAGTTCAGTAAGTAAGAAGTTAATATTGTGTTATTTTAGACGCAATGTTGTCTGTTTTGCTCAATTTTGCCAACCAAAATATAAAGACAAATCAGAACTGTTCGTCTCCGAGCAAGACACAGCGGCATTTCATTTCTTTATGCACGTTTTGAACGAATTGGGTGAACCATTTGGCGTGTTGAACCATTGGCCATAGCCGCGTTGGATTTGAAGCGGCGCTGCACAGACCGAGAGAGACGCGAGAGCGGCTCAAAAGCATAAAGAGCCTTCTGCTCTTATATCTCTTGCGGTACTTTGATGTCCACACCGATCGGTCTAATGGTGATGATCCACTTCAAGTCGAACAAGCCTAATGATTCAATGGACCATTCATAAAAAAACATTTACTTCACTCCTGTCCTGAATGAATCAGCCATTTGGCTCAGAATCAGGCGCTGTTACCAAATTGATGTGGCGTGGTCAGTGTGAGGTGACAATGGCACATACAAAGTTTGGTGCAAATACGTCAAAGCTTTGCAGAGATACAGTCTAAGATGCATTTTGGCATCTTAATTAAAAATATTAAAAATAGCGAAAAAACTAAGCCTTGCGATTTTTGAATTTTCGTGTTCATTCGACTCCAAGGATTCACAGGAAAAAAGAATTTCCCATTTGTGCCTTACAGTTCAAAAGTTATTAGCATAAAGAAATTGCAACTTTGGACAAGTGGTGGCGCTAGAGAGTTGGAGTTAGAGACTCCAAACTTGCTGTGGTGAATGTTGAGACTGTCCTCTATCAGTGTGCCAAATTATACAACTTTCCCGCAAGCGGTTCTATGGGCTGCCATAGACTTGCGGAAGAAGAAGAAGAAGAAGAAGAAGAAGAAGGATTTCAATAGGTGACTACGCACCTTCGGTGCTTGTCCCCTAATTAATTATTAAAGTTAGAGACTCCAAACTTGCTGTGGTGAATGTTGAGACTGTCCTCTATCAGTGTGCCAAATTATACAACTTTCCCGCAAGCGGTTCTATGGGCTGCCATAGACTTGCGGAAGAAGAAGAAGAAGAAGAAGAAGAAGAAGGATTTCAATAGGTGACTACGCACCTTCGGTGCTTGTCCCCTAATTAATAAAATAAATTATTAAAGGTATAGTTCACCCACCCAAAAATGACAACTGTGTCATCATTTACTCACCCTCATGGTCCAAAAGAGTATATGTAATAAATTTTATCAAACAAAATATTTCTTGCTGAAGCTACTTTTTATAATGTCTGTTTGATGCTTTACACAACAATGACTTTAATTTATCTTTTGGGAGTAATTTCTCAGCCAAATTTGATGTGCGATTAATTAGATTAATTAATTGCCACATCATGTAATGAATTCGATTAAAAAAAATGTAATCGCTTACCAGCCCTAATATGATCTTAAAGCTTTGGCTGAGGAAAAAAGTCCATTACAATATACAAAATAATCAGCTGAGAAATAAAACAAACACTGCAACAATATTACAGTAATATTAAAACTGAAGTCCTCTGAGATCATTTTATTACAACTGATAACTGATGGGATGTGTAAAACGAGACCAGAAGATTGTGGTTTTATACAAGAGACATGAAAATAGCACCGGTTTCAGTTACTACAATGACTGGTCTAATTTAGGACTGCCATTGTCATGGTGAATTTAAGGAAATATGAGATTGCCGAATGTCACAATGGACCAATCAGAATTAAGTATTCCAAAAAGCACTGGGTAAGTCTTTGCAGGCTCCGCTCAGAGGATTTAGAGGAAGCTCCGATTGCCTCTATGGTCTTCTCAAAACTATTATAGCAGCACATTCACAGGTTTTCAATGAAAGTGCAACACAGACTGCTTTTAGTTAATTGCCCATTTGAATCTATAAAGGCAGCCAATTATGGTTATGTGTGCTGTAAATCTGATTAACCTGTCTACACTGCTCCCCTAATGCCATGGAGAGCACAAAGGTCTAATGCTTGTTCAACAAGCATGTGTGATTATAACATAAGTAAAGCCAACAAGTGCTGGTGTAGCTAAAATAAACATGAACATATCAGCTGAAGAACTGAGATGGATAATTTGTTAGCTGACCAGTTAGAGTTTGTGGCCTTTATTTATTTTATTTTTTTTTTACTCTTTCTGTGGTGATTTAGGAGGACTATCTGTACCTTTATGTATAATTTGTATTTTATCTGTGTAATTAAAATATGCTAAACAGAGCTGAAAGTACTAAACATTTATTGGATAGCATATTTAAATGAACAAAAAATAAACACAGGATGTATAGGGAATGTGTAGAACCTATCCTCTAACATTTTTAAAAATCATTTTCATTAATTAAAATATGAAATCAAATAAAATCTAAATATTAGATAAACTTTAAAAAATGAAAAATAGAAATGTTGCATTGGCAACTAATTGAAATAAAACAAGTCTGAAGTACTGAAAATTACTAAAACTAAAACTGAAGTGAAAATTTTAAGCGAAATAGAAATATTTAAAATATCATATTGAAATATTATATTTATATAATATGTAATATTTAAAAGCACATAATAAAATTACTAAAACTTAAACTGAAATTAAAATGAAAACTAAAAATATAAAAAGCAGTAAACGGTAATTATTAGCTAAAAGATCATTCTAAATATTAATAAATGCTACAACAGAATAAATAATACTCAAATAACACAGATTCCATGCAGACTGCATGTTGACTTGTTTATGGTTAATAAATTAATATATGAATTGTCACCATTGTTTTGTATAATTTATCTGGTTTCTTTGGACATGATTTACCAATATTCTTCTTTGAATGTGACAGTTGTGTCAGAGAATGCCCTAATTTCAACATTTTACTTGGACATTGTGATTTGTGATGCTGCCTAAAAGATGCCTGGTCCGGCTCCATCTCCTGCCCTTATCCATTACAAAGGCCTTGACCATAATCGTGGCAACCTGCACCCATGTCGTCGGACTGTAAATCAACACACATTCCCATATATACATGCACACCCTAAAGGTAATTATGTTATTGTCTTAAGTTGCTCCCAAACACGAGACTTGATACACTTTTCATTGTCTGGATGAGTCTGGGTTGCCCCTTTTGCAACTCTGTGATGCTGCTTCTATGCTGAAGAGGTGATGTGGAGAATAATCGACCTGAATTATCACGACAAGCGAGATTAATTGCCATGAGCTGTGATCAGCCCTCCCTGCCAAGCTGAGCTTTTATGCCTCTATACATACTTCATCATTAAATGCACTCAGTAATCACGTTTCTCCACTGCCACCACATTACATATCTCAGCTGTAATCCATATGCAGATGACATTAGGGCGGATTGTTATTTAATTGGCCCCTTGAAGGTCTGTCAGCATGTCTTTATCGGCAAGCCCTTGTCTTTTAACTACCTAAAGTGACCCAGCCATCCCCTCATATTCATCTGGCCAACAGAAGTGCACTGGTTGTCACTGGGTGGATGAATGCTAATGAGAGCGAGAGAGATGAGTCTTTAGTGAGGTCGGGTTTTGGCTCATTGCTCAGCTAAATGTTTGGCCAGCTCTCTGATCACATTTGTCTTCCTCAGTCCATGCTGTGATAAAGCTGTAAGCAAGAGCGGGACAGAGGGGGATCCGTGTTGCAATGTTAACAATGCCCTCAGAAATTTGGGTGGAGACCATACTTGCATGTCAAAAATCTTTTAAACCCATATTTCAGTATGACTGATTAATTGCACTATGAAAATCATGCATGGTAACACTTGGTGATGTGTCCCAAATTGTGGAAACATACAGCTCTATGAATAGCTTCTTTAAGGAACCTTTCTTTATCTCAAAGAAAAATTAATTGAGAAGACCAGTGTTGGGGAAAGTTAACACATTTGTGTAAAAACATAAGGATTTATGGAAAACATATAAGGATTTATGGGAGGAAAAGCAATTACATATTGTGTATACAAAAATGGGAATTGTTACAAAAGTTTTGGGGGGAAAATATTTCTAAGTACATTGTTAGTCTTTCTGAGATGTAAAGACAACTGAGTTGCAGATAAAATGTTAAAATAGTCCATGTTCTCACCTACTTGATAATATAATTAATAAAGTGGTGCATAAATAGGCTACACGTTCTCATACACAGAATTACCTCTAAAATAGAATATTTTGCGTAGAAAAAAAAGTGTATTGTAGAGTGGTGTTTCTTAATACGTAGCTCTGCAAATAAAGGCTGTTTAAATACTAAAATCTATGTGAGTGCCTGGATGTGAAATTTTGTCATTTGTATGCGATATGATGCACCTACAATCGTTTGCACAATATTTTGTGCATTTTATGTGTATTTTATATGTAACAATGATCAAACTGCAAATAACAATGGTGCACACCATTTTAGTTTTGGTTTTGATGTTTGTTCTGTAAGAGAAAAAATGTGCTTGCAATGCAAATAAACGCATGTTTTCTTCTGGCTGTGCACTTAATATGGAGCTGCCCAGCCATAGAGAGGATAACTCATGTCAGTTGTGTCTGACTCCAGAGAGTGTTCTAGCAGCCCAATAAACCAGGAATGACAGAACAAAGCTGTAAGTCTATGCCACTTACTTCCTATGTCAGCGATGGATAAATAAATTGGGAATTCACTAAATGATTGTCTGTTCATTTGTTTTTAATTTTAAGTTAATAAGTTAAGTCATAATTAAAGGGGTCATATGATGCTGCTAAAAAGAACATTATTTTGTGTATTTGGTTTAATGAAATGTGTTTATGCGGTTTAAGGTAAAAAAAACACTATTTTCCACATACTGTACATTATTGTTTCTCCTCTATGCCCCGCCTTTCTGAAACGCGTCGATTTTTACAAAGCTCATCGGTCTGAAAAGCGAGGTGTGCTCTGATTGGCCAGCTATCCAGTGCGTTGTG
>NW_015540871.1:0-614 GCF_001515605.1 Sinocyclocheilus anshuiensis | reverse complement strand
GGGGGCGTGTTAGAATGAGCCGTTTTAGGTAGGTGTGGCTGACTCTTAACTTTTATAAAGAATATCTCTTTGGATTTGAGACTTTAGTCTTTGCAACTTTACAGATCTTCTTTATGCACCAAGAGCTTGTAACACTCCAAAGAGAAAGGAAAAATTGAAATCACATCATATGACCCCTTTAAGAGATGATTTTCAGCTATGTCTAGTGACTTGTTGAAATTGCGCCCCCTGCCAGTGGAAATATGTCCAAAACAAAAACATACTTGAGGCGGGATGTAAACCAAGTAACTAAAATGGATTCAAGAGTTCTCTGTGTTTTATATATTTTAAAGTCTTGCTGAGAAAGCCCGATTAATGAGTAATAGAGCTACACAAGGGATGTTTGGGTGCATGTCATGGCATGTGTATGTGTTGTTGGGGGAGGGAGGAGCTAGTTCCTCGACCTTCGTTGTCATAGCAACAACAAAGGTGGAGCGATATTTTAACAGAGGGGTTGGATTGTTTGTTAGTTGAAGTCACGTGACGTGCCGATGGGGAATGGGGGCACTTCCTGTTTTACTCCACTGAGACGCTGTTGTCAGTTTCAACAAAATGGCTGCTGGAGCGCCACAAAC
>NW_015540870.1:212657-215810 GCF_001515605.1 Sinocyclocheilus anshuiensis | reverse complement strand
CCGAACCGGTGAACTCAACAAGCCTGACTGAGATTACGCCGATACTGCCTCGTCGAACCTCTGATACCGAGTCCTCTCAAAACCTGAATGAAATAATAATAATTAATTCCCTTACAAATGAGTTAATTTCATTACAACTACGTTAATCAATCATTAGCTCATCCATGAACATGATTTCTGTCCGAGTCCCGGATTGCATCGGCTGTGGGGATGAAGACCACAACTCCTATGATTCCACACTCAGTCACGCCATCATCTAACTACGCCTTTGTCTATTTGTTTATTTTGAATAGCAGCGAAAATTACATATTGTGCCTTTAATGCATTATGTAGCTATATATCAGCATTTTGCTCATTTGTGACCCTGGACCACAAAACCAGTCATAAGGGTCAAATGTATTGTTGGCTATTGCTACAAATATACCCCAGCGACTTAAGACTGCTTTTGTGCTCCAGGGTTACATTTTGTCTGGTTTTCAGTGAGCATTCTGGGATAGCCTCTGTGTTGGGCTCTCCTGTGATTTGTGAAACATGTTCAACCAAACACTAGTATGTGGTGTGCCGTGTGTATCCCACAATGATAATATGTTACCAAAGTCACTAGGGGTGGGAGAAAAAAATCGATTCTCCGATGCATCGCGATTCTCTCTTCAACGATACTGAATCGATTCTGATTCTGAGCATGGTCAGTTATGTTTTCAGAACAGGACAGAACATCTGATATATCGAAATAGATCTGTGCATTAGTGTAAATGCAGCCTGTTAAAGCTGCCACTGTCTGTGATCTCATCAGTAATAATCAAAAAACAATAATGCTGAGGAAAAAATAAAAACCCATAACTATGATTGTCTGTAAACTTTCGGATACTAAGCCTACTTAAAGAACACTTATTTTTAAAATATGTAATTATTTAAAAAAGTAGCTTGCTTATATAATTTAATAAATTATAAAATTTGCACAAAATAAATTTGATATAAAATGTGCAGTAATATTGAAAATTGAGAATGTGACGCATGGTGATATTGAGTTGAATCGAATCGTTGATCTGATAATCATAATTGAATTGAATCGTGAAACCAGTGAAGATTCACACCCCTATTTTTAAGATGGCAGTTCTGACTTACAGAGATTCCAACTATAAACAAAAAGCATAGAAACTGCAATTTTGGTTGACATGTAAAGTTGTAAAGATGTATTTGCACAGCAGAAGAAAAATGTAGATCAAGAATCTTTTTGGAATTGGATCGTGACTCCCAGAATCGGGATTGGATCGGATCGTGAAGTGCCTAAAGATTCCCACCCCTAAAAGTCACACACATTCTCACTCAGCAACAACAGCGTCCACACAACCAGCTTCCAAGTGGGCGGACTAACAGCATGTGTTCATTGGCAGTTTGAGCCGAGTACATTTTGCTTGGACGCCTGCCTCTCTGAAACGGCGCAATAGATCAAACTGACCATGTGCTACCTCTGCGGTGTTATTTCAAAGGTTTATGTTCCCCTCGCTATCTCGGATGCTAACCTCATCCTCAGTACTTACGGTCAACGCTCCCGTCGCTTTCCAGGTCGTACGAGCTCACGAGAAAATACCGGCTCTACAAAAACATCCAGAGGATGCAGCAAACCCACGGCTTTCAAAACTTCCACATCGTACCCTAGACCTTTGTGCTTCCTGCAGAGTTCCAGGAATTCAGCAGTGAGTGGGCACCTCGTCCAATCAGCACTCGGACGCGTGTTTGGCTATTAACATAAACAGTGTCTATTAGAAAAATGTGTCTGCTTCTCTTCTGGGCTTTATTAACACTATCTCTGTCCTCATGCATTCCTCAGGCTCCTTCAGCAAAGACAAGGGCGCGTGGATCATCAAACCAGTGGCATCCTCCAGGGGCAGAGGCATCTATCTGGTCAGCAATGTGAGTATGACGTGCTAAGTATGAGCAATGCTCATCTGGAGCATGTTCCAGAGACTGCCTACCAGCGACTTAAGACTGGTTTTGTGCTGCAGGGTCACATATAGTTATTGTAAAAAATAAATAAATAAATAAAAAATTGAGACTGTGGCCATGAGTATATAGACCAACAATGATTAAAATGGCACAGATGGAATATATGAATGTGAACATTTTTCTTCTCTTCTTTTAGCTGCAAAAGTTTTAATGGGATCTTTTCATCTTTTGTCAAATTTCTAATGAAATTCCAGACATTGGACCTCTTCAAATCACAGTGTTTCTTGTGGTTGTTTTCAGTCTTGTTTGATTGTGCCGGTGAGTCTATCGAGGTTAAGATGCACTGGCATTGGTGCTCTACATTGAAAAAAATTTTTTTGTAGATTTACTTTGAAACAATTTTCACTCAGAAATTGCTAGTACATTTCAGAAAAAAATTAAAAGAAGCTGTCTAGAAAGACAAAAAGTAAAATGTACTCAGTTTGTCTTTTGCAAGTTTTGGCACTCAACTCAATTTCACACATGGAATTAAGTAAAAGCCTTACTTTTTACTTTACTAAGTAATGTAAAAATTAACAAAGTGAATAAATGCATTTTGATTTTTCTCTTTTTTTTTTTTTTTTTAAGGTGTTTTTAATTAATCTTAATTTTAGACATACATGTTTAGTATGTCTCTGTTCATTAAATGAAGCAACAAACACCACAGTAATCATATAACCATCTTAACCACAAGCTCTGCTACACAATGATAACCACAAAAACTAAATATCCAACATAACTGCACATTAAACACTAACAAATATTTGTCTCAGAAGTGCATAAAAACACTTAATTTCAACATTTACTCTCCTGGTTCAGTTTTATGTGAATCATGTAGGGAGCTACAAATCCATGCAACAAAAATGATTTATGTAGTCCCAACACAAATGAATTACATAAACTTCAGATTACATATCCAAGTGGATTGAACACAGTGAAATTAGGTTGTGAAAAAAGGTTCAGCAATTGTGTTGCTTTAGTTTAATTTAAGTTGAACAAGCAGCAAAAAGATGTTTCCAGTGTAAACTGCATCATGTGCTGATTTGTGTACATAGCAGAGAGCATTTTTAAGCATGGTTTTCTGCTGTTCACATCAACGTGCCTCTGATGGCCAAAAATGCTGTCTAGGTAGGCACCTGACCTGAATATGAGTCTATATTGCATCTG